>NW_028270184.1:19027666-19100166 GCF_037043375.1 Chiloscyllium plagiosum | reverse complement strand
AATCAAACCGGTTGCGTCTCTTCTAGAATGCACAAGTCATCGTGGTACAATAGGTGTTGGAGTGGGAATGGTTAACTGAATCTGTTTGCTCGAATACTAACTATTGTCTCGCTTATGGATTTACCGTCAGCTTCCAAGAATGTTAATTGTCACTCTGGAGGCTTTGCAACTTCCATTAATAAGTGATTTCTCTCAATCAATTATCACTTCGAGCAACCTGCGAATCGAGAGAGAGTAAGACGGGAGGTCAGTATCTGGGAGAGAAAATTGAATATAACACCAATAGAACGAATCTTTAGCACAACCCAAGAGCAGCTAGATAACAACACAGACGTCTATAGCTCAGATAGATTAACTGAATTACACTGGATCCCAGGAGCGACTCTCGCTCATGGAAGTCTTGCCATTTTCAAGTCGGCCTTCTTGACGTCCGTCAGTATGGGATCAGGTCTTGCTTCCAGGCTGGACGGGATTCGGTTCTAGGATTCCACGAGTAGGTTAGACTTGCAGGACGTTGGTAGACCCTTAGGTGTGGTGGGCTTGTGTTTGTTTCCACCAACAGGAGTCGAGTTTGTAGCTCATGGAAACTTTAAACCTTAAGGCAGATTTAAGAGAACATTGATAGTAATTCAGACAGACAAGGAATTACGCTTTAGAATCAATTTGAATAATTACTTTAAATAATTATAAAATAGTTTAAAGCATGGACGTAAACGATCTTCCCTAGTCAGCTCACAAAATGTCACCATGTTCCAGCACAGTCTTGAATGTGATTTATTATTGTGTAGTATGGTATGTAATTTAGTCATAGCAGTGTTAGGGGAGGCGATGTACAAAATCTTTCCAGCTGCTGCGTTTGCAGCGACAGCATGCATTCTTGGTAGTCATTAGACTTGGTGAGCTATTTCAGTGTGTGTATTGAGGGTTGTAATTACACAGTATCTTTGTCTGAAGCAAAACAAAAAAAGTGCAAGAATAGAGTCATAGAGCATCATAGAAGCTTCATAGAAGCTTCAGCAATGAAGACGACTTGAAAGAGAAATTGGAAGGATTGAAAGTTTCCTACCTGATGTGCTCTAGGTTCATCTTAAGACCCCACAAGAATTCAGAGAAGAGGATCTCTTACTCTTGATTGCTCCTGACTATTATGCATCCACGTTTACCTTGAGCTGCTACATCTTATTTGGCAATATGACTACTGCATGCAGGAAGGAAACTCATAATTTAAATCCAGGATTAATTACGCATTTTAAATGCATAATTTTGCCACCGTTGAGGCATCTGTTCAGTTAGGTAGGCATCACTCCCAGTAAATTGAAATTGTCGTCCAGAACGAAAATTTCGTTTCAACTAGAAAGAAATCAGCAACAATGTGTGGTGCCCAAAGTATTGTCCCATATTCCATGCTGATGGCAACAGGCAAATGTGTGAAATTATCCTCGAAAATGTATTGTAGACGTCTAAATGCGTTTCTTCTGCTCAGCGCAGACGCAGTTGGCCAAAGGACCTTCTCTGTTTTGTTGTTCTTCTTGACATTGTGACTATCGGCTAGCAGTAAATAAGTCCGTCATTATCTGAGGGACTGCACTGTCTGTCGTATGTCCCACATGTTCCACCTGAAATAGGGTAATGTTAGCGAAATCGTTGCCTCCTTTGTAATATCCTAAATTAAAGGTATGATGCCCAAACACCAATTATTGTGATGCATTCAATTCAGAATGTTGAGAGTTTGACTGTGACTGAACCATGCTTTGGAAGAGGGAATAATTCGAAATGACCCAATATGTGGTTGACAAATTTCACTATGACTCTGTTTAAAAGAAAGTGTTCTATTTTACATCCCAACATATTACTTTATAGAAATAGTCCCAGACAAAATTATTTTATCGCACGATATAAAACAGGAGCAAATGTAGTGATACCAAGAAATAGTGAATCAAAGTTGATGCAAAGTAACGTACAATTCCTCTTTTTTCTCCCCTAACAGTTAATATACTAACAGTTGTGATACTGAGTCGGCGAAAATGTGGTCTCTCCAAATGTACCATACGATACATCGTGGCTATGGCAGCGGCGGACCTACTTATTATTATCTTGGACTTGATATTAAGACATATTGTACTTGTCTATATTGAACAATATAGTGGGCGGCACGGTGGCCCAGTGGTTAGCACTGCTGCCTCACAGCGCCTGTAGACCCGGGTTCAATTCCCGACTCAGGCGACTGACTGTGTGGAGTTTGCACATTCTCCCCGTGTCTGCGTGGGTTTCCTCCGGGTGCTCCGGTTTCCTCCCACAGTCCAAAAGATGTGCGGGTCAGGTGAATTGGCCATGCTAAATTGCCCGTAGTGTTAGGTTAAAGGGGTAAAGATAGGGGTATGGATGGGTTGCGCTTCGGCGGGTCGGTGTGGACTTGTTGGGCCGAAGGGCCTGTTTCCACACTGTAAGTAATCTAATCTAATCTAAAAGTAATCTAATCTAATCTAAACATTTCCTTTTCCTACGGAACATCCCCATGTGTAATATACATGCTACATTGATAAATACGGCCACAGATGCATCCGTCTGGTTTACTGTTGCTTTTACTTTCGATCGATTTGTTACCATCTCTTCCAGGAAGTGGAGAAGTAAATATTGCACCATAAAGACGGCAGATATCGTTCTTGGAACACTTGGAGTACTATGCTGTTTAAAAAACGTCAGCTGATATTTCATGCTAACGGGTTCCTACAAAACGTGGAATACACCGTTGTTTTGTGTCATGAAAAAGGAAGTCCAATTCTCTTTCTTTGGGCAGCAATAGAGTTCTTGCATCACGTTCTATCACTGGTAGTTCCATTCGTGCTTATTGCACTGCTCTACGTTTTCACTATCAGACAGGTTTTAATGAGCAGACAAAACCGCAAAAGGCTGCAGGCTCATAGAATTTTGGAGGCTTATGGAGATTCAGAGGGGAAAAGTCGAAGGAAAGATATTATTTTCCTATTTGTTATCTCAGGAACTTTCGTTCTGCTCAGTGCTTTGACAACGCTGTTCTGTTTGTGGAAACGAATATACAAGTTGAATAGCAACATGATAAATATACCTTTCGTTGTACTTGAAGCAGGCTTCATTCTACAAATATCGGCCTGCTGCACAAACGCTTGTGTTTATACTGTCATCCAACCACAATTCAGAGGACATTTGAAGAATATGCTTATGTATCCATTTTCGACACTTCTGGATTTCATTCGACGATGCAAGTAACTGAACAATTGAACATTTAGAAGTTATTTTCATTTCATTTCACGTTGTGTGACATTGAGTTGGAAATTGCCATGGTATTGTGCATGTGGTGAAGCAAACGTACTTGTGAGGCTTTTCTCCATTAGCAAATGGGGGTCATTTTACAATCTCATTGCCATTGTGACCAGGTCATGTTCTGAGGACAGACACTTTGATGACGGCCATGTTGCCTGGCGTTTGTTCAATATCATGATATGTAATGACAGCAGAATGAGAGAGGAGGGGTACTGTTTCTTTTGTCTGCAAACATTACCAAACCATGAAAACCCAATAGAATTGATCATTGAGTTAGCATAAGCTTTGGCCAGCCCTCGCTGCCAGATGTGCCCTGTTGAACAAGAAAAGCGAACATTACTGGGGAAATGAATTATGAAAATGGAATTACGTTGTCATCACCTCTGTCTAACATGTACCGTCCTTGTACAGGGTAATTCACCTGAAAGGATTCCTCAAGGTTTTTTTTTGTTCTCTCCACAAGTCTGTACATTTTACATAGTAATTGAATATTTTCCGTTACTTTGACTTAAACTGCAATGGTTACACTTCCCAGATGGCCGTGTGGTATCGTGTTCTATTCTTCCACGAGAAAAAGTTTCATAATTTCTATAAGATTTTTATTTTCAATAATTTTACATTCACACCTTGTACTGCTGTAAATCGAGGCATTTTTACTAATTAGAATTCAAGTTTTCCATCCCTAAATTTCAGAATCCATACAGTGTGGAAACAGTCTTTTCGGCAGGAAAGAAACTCATAATTTAATCCCAGGATTAATTATGCACTGCACTGGGGGATCCCTGCACTGCCTTCCGGTTCCCTTTCCGTTCCCTGATGGTAACACATCTACCTTTATGTTTTGCCTGTGGTGTGACGACGTCCCTGTAACTCCTCTCAAAAACCCCCTCCGTCTCCCTAATGATCTGAAGTTCATTCAGCTCCAGCTTCCATTCCCTAACGCGGTTTCCGAAGAGTTTAAGTGCATCTGCACTTCCCATAGATACAGTCAGCAGGAACACTGCTGGTGACCCTTACCTCCTACATTCTGTGGGTGGAACATTCCTCTACCTCCTTCAGTAGTTTTGTGAAAACATTCACGTTTCCCTCCCTGAATGTCATTTATGAGCCTATTCAGTTTTAATGATCATCCACTAGTTTCCTTAAGTATCATCTCCACAAGTGACCAGATTAATTTCTCTTAGTTTCACACCCTATGTGTTTTTATGGTTTCTCCTAATACATTTGTTTTCTGTTTGACAGGTTGTTTTGCAATGAGAGATTTCAAACGAAACCACATCCAGATATGACAGTCACTCTGTAATAATCTAATTGTCTCACACTGGGAAAAAAAACATTCACTCATAGAGTCATACAGTCTATAAGCACAGAGACAGGCCCTTTGGCCCAAACTGGCCCATGTCAACCAAAATGCCTGTCCACGCTAACGCCATTTCCCATCATATGGCCCATATGCTTCTAATCCTTTCCTATCCATGCATTTGTCTAAATTACTTTTAAATGTTGTCATGCACCTCAACCACTTTCACTAGCGGCTCATTCCATATGTGTGCCATATGTATTACGCGCTGTCACACGCGCTGCAAAGCAGGAGAGGGAGAGAGAAACAACACACTTAACGATTCCAGTCCATAGAGTATCTTCTTCTGAACTCAGTGCCCAGGAGCTGCAGTCGACTGGGCGATAGCTTTTACAGTAACTTCACCCACAGGTGATATTTGCAACAAACAGCAGTCTACGTTAATCCCAGGATTTCTCTGGAGTGAATATCTTTAACGAACCTGTTCTCATGTGTTATGACCACATTTCTGGAACAGATGGGACTTCAGAATCCAGCCATCCTTAGCCAAAGTAGTTTTCCTCAGGGTCGAGTTCTTGGCCCAACTGTCTTCAGCTGCTTCATCAATAACATTCCCTTCTGAGTTAAAAATCACACAACACCAGGTCACCAAGTTCAACACCGGCATCTCCAAATCATTTCCCTTCAGAAGTAGGGATACTGGCTGAAGATTGCATCATTTGTGACTGCTCACACACTGAAGTAGTGCATATCCATAGATAGCAAGACCTGGACAGCAGACAGTGGGGAGAAACCATTCGTGTGCTCCGTGTGTGGGAAGGCTCGTTCATCCAGCCTCATGGCACATCACTGTGTTCACACTGACAAGAGATTAAATGCTCTGACTGTAGAAAAAGCTTTAAAAGCTCGAAAGATCTAATTCAACATTAACCTGATCACACAGGGAAGAAATCATTCAGCTGTTTTACAGTGGGAAGGAATTCACTTGGGGATTTAGCCTAATGTCACATAAATGTCTTCACCACAGGGAGAGAATCTTCATCTGCTCTGTGTGGGGGGAGGATACACTTCACGCTCCAGCCTAATGTTACGCAATCAAGTTCACAGTGAATAGAGACCATTCATCTGTTCTATGTGTGGGAGGAGATTCACTCGATCATCCATCCTAATGTCACACAGTCACATTCACACTGGAGAGAGAACTTTTAACTGCTCTGTGTGTGGGAGGGGATGCACATCATCATCTAGCCAAAGGTCACATAAGCCATCTCACACTGGACAGAGACCGTTTATCTGCTCTTAGTGTTGGAAGAGCTCCAGCCAGTTATCCAGCCTCACTAAACATCGACGTGTTCGCAGTGGGTGAAGCCATTCACTTGCTCCATGTGTGGGAATCGATTCACTTCTTCTTTCCACCTCACTTACCACAGGTGTGTTCACACAGGAGAGCGGTCTGCTCTGTGTGTGGGAAGGGTTTTATTAAATCAGCACAGCGTCAGATACACCAGCGTGGTCACACTGGGGAGAAACCTTTTACCTGCTCTGTGTGTGCGACGCGATTCACTCAATTTCCAATCTCAGCACAAACGGAGATATTCACACCGATGACAGAGCATTTAAGTGTTGTGAATGTGAGAAGATCTTTAGAAGCAGCAATGATTTGATGAAACACCAGCAAACTCATTCTCGGGAGAGTCGATTCACATGCTCTGTGTGTGGGTAAGGGATTCAATGTTTCTTCCATATGTCTGCGACACCAGCGAGGTCACGTGATTATATTCGGCTGGTACTACACCCAGGACTGAATCCTGATAGCTGGGGTTCACTCTGATAGCTAGGGTTTATTGCAGCGGATATGAATATTCTGTTTAATTGGACCTGTGTTGAATTGTCCTGCTATCAACCTCATCAGATACAGAGTTTGTGTCACTGATTTCTCTCAGATTAGAGGAGACTGAGAGATATGTTGCTACTGACCTTGTGAAGTGCAGTCACTGTTGTAGGAGATACAGCAGCTAAATTTTGTGCAACAAACTCTTGCAAACAGAAAGAAAAACATGCTAGAAATAATCAGCAGGTCAGGCAGCATGTGTAGGGAGCACAGTTGATAACAGAAAAATGACTATGACACGCACTCTGTTCAGGGGTGATTATTGAGGGATGCACATTGAGTAGCAAAACTGACAGACCTGCTCTGCTCTTTGAAATAGCTTCATTGGATCTTTCAAATCCACCTGTGAGGGCAGATGTGGGTCCAACTAAAGGTTCCCTCCGAAAGATAGGATCTCTGACAATGCAGTTCTTCCTCAGTCCTGCAGCACAATATCAGCCGGGATTTTACAGTGAAGATTCTGGATGGGGTGTTTGAGCTCACAAAATCCTGACACAGAGATAAACGTGGAACCACTGAACATTAACACCACATCATTAGTTAAGATTATTTCCGATCTGAAACTTTTGTATGACAGACTTTTTATGGTACAGAAGATGGCCATTCAACTCATCGTATTATTACTGACTGTTGGAGCTTTATTCTAGCTTTTACATCTTTGTTTATTCTCATGGCCACGTTCACCCATTGGGCTCTTGGTCAACACGAGGTAATGATTTGCAGAGCAACACAAGAGCTGATTCTGTGGCAGGAGTAGTGGAACATTTTATTAAATCATGAAGAAAACGACAGATATCAAACATTACAAACTGGTGCTGATAGGAACTAAAAAGGCTTAACCATTCAGGCTTTTTTTTACTTTAAAAATATATAAAGTTATTTTAAAAGACAAATGCAAGTATAAGAAACAAAAACGTAAATTTCAACCCAACTATTAACTATTAATCTACCCTACAAAATGAAACAAAACCAAACAATGTGCAAAATAACACTAATAATTACGTGAGTGACAGAAAAAAAAGAGAGCACACAACTCAGAATAACAATGTTTGGCACGTAGCTCCCAAACAAAAAATGGGAGCATTGTACATATACCTATATTCACTCAGGAGTCGCCCTTCCAGGGCCCAGAGCTCAGCAAACCTAACCATCCGATTTAAACAAACGCCCTAGTTGAGGTAGCAGACAAATCTGTATCCAAATAACTCAAAAATGGCCGCAATGTCTTATAAAAAAAGCTTTGTTTTGTGGTGCACCATATTCGTGAAACAATCCAAGGGAATTTGCTCCATAATTACTTTTTGCCATCCCAGCAAGCCCGACTGGTTCTCATACACCCAATTCATCAGGAATATTCTTCCGTGTACAGTAAGTAAGAATATTGAATAGTTTCTTCCCATGCCCGTCTAAAGATGATAAATTTGGTAGACCTAGAATGAGATGTCGTGTCTACTTTAACTTCAATCCTCAATACCCTCTCTATCTCTGTCGCCATAGCATTCCAATAAACATGGAGCCTGTGGCATGTCCAGAAGCAATGGGTAAGAGTACCTACAATTATTTAATATTTGGGGCACGTTGGAGGTTCGCCTTTTTAAAAACTTCACCAGATGGTCTGGTGCCAAATGAACCTTGTGTATAACTTTTAACTGCATAGCATTATGTCTTATTACAGATTGAGATCTTTTGTGTGTTCTTCCATATGTCCTCCTACGTTTCAGAAGAGATCTCCACTCGTGGCTCTTGATCCCAGACTTACATAGCTGATTAATATCTTGGCAGGCCCTACCACCCAGCGGGCGATAGAGAGCATTAACCAACTTGTGGCACATAACAACAATCTCTCTGTATCTGGCTTATAGGGATTAACAAGAAGCGTAGTCTTCTTCTGGATCAAATCCCTTACCTAAAAAAAATGAAAATAACTCTACTGGGCAGTCCGTATTTGTGGCTCAATTGCTTGAAGGACACCATAACCTCCCTCTCAAAAAAGTCTCCAAACTAGAAATCCCTCTCTCTACCCATAGTTTGAACCCTGAGTCCATCATCCCTGGTCGGGACCCTAACATACCAACCATGGGGGTGAGTGGCAAAGGCTTGGATAAACAATCTTCACTCTGATGCATTGCCCTCCATGCCTTGATCGTCCTAATAACAATAGGGTTCTGGCAATGGCCTATGTAAAGATGAGGCATGAAGGTTCAATTGGGGCGATTGAGAGTTATAAGGTAGACAGGAAGGATCTGAAGAGAGAACTAAGAGCAGCAAGGAGGGGACATGAAAAGTCCTTAGTTGGTCGGATTAGGGAAAACCCTAAGGCTTTCTATAGGTATGACAGGAATAAAATAATGACTAGGGTAGGAATAGGTCCAGTCAAGGATAGTAGTGGGAAGTTGAGTGTGGAGGCTGAAGAGATTGGGGAGACACTGAATGAATACTTTTCGTCAGTATTCACTCAGGAACAGGACATTGTTGCCGATGTGAATACTGAGTCACAATTAATTAGAATGGATGGCTTTGAGGTATGTAGGGAAGAGGTGTTGGAAATTCTGGAAAGGGTGAAAATAGATAAGACCCCTGGGCCTGGTGGCATTTATCCTAGGATTCTCTGTGAAGCAAGGGAGGAGATTGCAGAGCCATTGGCCTTGATTTTTATGTCCTCGTTGTCTACAGGAATAGTGCCAGAAGACTGGAGGACAGCAAATGTGGTTCCCTTGTTCAAGAGTGGGAGTAGGGATAACCCTAGTAACTATAGGCCGGTGAGTCTCACGGGCATTGGATAGGCATATGGAGGATAGTGGGCTAGTGTAGGTTAGGTGGGCTTGGATCGGTGCAACATCGAGGGCCAAAGGGCCTGTACTGCGCTGTATTTTTCTATGTTCTATGTTCTATAACTCTCCTTATCCATGAACAACAGGTTAATGAGAGAGCTCTTTTTCTGAGAAACCTCAATATCCAGTCACATTAAACCTGGATCGTTACCTGCCCAATCAAACAACAAAGGACAGCAGTGAACTCAATTGACATCTAACCATGGTTCTGAAATAGGTGGCATGAATCTCCCTGACGTTTCAGTGAAATCTCTGTAGAATGCAACCTCCATGTTTTGGCCCTATGCTTCAGGTATGTTGAGAAGTTCTCAGAGAGGTCAGTTAAGATTCAATCACATTGGTGTGGGTCTGGAGTCATACACAGGCAACACCAAGTATTGGCAACAGATATGCCTCAGAAACAAAAATGGAAATTGCTGGAAAAAGCTCAGCAGGTCTGGCAGCATTGAAGAGAAATGAGAGTTAATGTTTTAGATGCAATTAGCCTTCCTCTGAGGAAGTTTTTCCGGCAATTTCTGCTTTTGTTTCTGATTTCCAGCACCTGAAATTCTTTCAGGTTTTATTGGATATGACTCAGTGTTGGTCAGGGTCCTCAGTAGGAGCATGCTCAATATTCCCACCTGTCACAAGGGAGACTGGGATTTAATTCCCAACCAGGGAGAGTGCAGCATTTTTAGGAGCCTGTTGTGGTGCAGTGGCATTGGTAGTGTACCTGACCCTGAATTGAGAGGCCTAGGTACAACTGCCAGCTGTCCCAGAGATTTGGAACAACATCACCCAACAGACTCCTGGGAAAGAAACAATACAAGCTCATGGGGGCTTGCCAATTCATTGCCCCATTCCTCATTGTCTCCCATTGTCAGAAGACCATCCATTCCTGTTAGGTCTTCCAGCCACGCCCAGAGCCTCTAGGAACAGACTGACGTCAGGCCGCCAGTACACTTGGTAGCATGGAGCAGGACAGAGGTGGAGCCACCGGGTGTGGGAGAGGAATGGAACCGGTGGCTGGGCGGGAGAGGGCATCCCGCACCTACACCCTGGAAGGGTTTGTGAGACAAGATGGGAAGGTAAACTGGACGGGGGATAGGAGGAGGAGGGGGCTCAAGGAGGTTATAAACTCGAGCGGGAGACCTGAGGCTGCAGTGGGGTGAACTGGCCATCATCTTGGTGAGGGCAGGAATTCTTATCGGGTAACTGTCCGGCAACTCGGTATGAGGAAAAGGCGTGTCTGACTTTTGCGAAAATCCATGAGGCTGTGATCAAGAAGGAAACCCTCGAGGTAGGTAGGCCAGTGGGAGGATTTACCAACACCACTTGGAAACCCCAAACCCCAATCACACTCAGTGCTTTAATTTTCAGTTTGCAGCCAGAAGCTGGAGAACTGAATCCAGGATCAGGATAGAAAACTGGGAATGGGGAAAAGAGATTAGACTCCCTACAGTGTGGAAACAGGCCCTTCAGCCCAACAGATCCACACCAACCCTCCAAAGAGCAATCCACCCAGATCTATTCCCCTACATTTACCCCTTCACCTAACACTATAAGCAATTTAGCTCAGCCAATTCACCTAACCTGCACATCTTTGGACTGTGAGAGGAAACCAGAGGAAACCCACACAGACACAAGGAGAATGTACAAATTCCACACAGACAGTTGCCTGAGGTAGGAATTGAACTTAGGTCCCTGTGAGGCAGCAGTGCTAACCACTGCGCCACCTGCTGCTCTTGCTGTTGTTGATCACTTCCAAGATTGACAGTCTGACTGATTTGTTTCAATTTGATGTTACCACAACTATAACTCGCTAGAGTTTGGTAACCTGGATATGTTGCTGATTTTTGGGACTGCAGTGTCCCTTTTTAAAAGCACCAATGTTGATCCTGGATTCGAGATCTGTGTTTGGAGAGAGGAACACATATTCTGTGGAAGGGAAAAACAAAATCATCAATATTCCAACAGAAAGCTGACAAAGGAGATCACCAAAAACGCTTTATCTAACAAAGCTCCCAGGGCCAACTGCTCTGTTCATTGCCCTCTATTGCGCAGATTGACAGCATCATAATTTGTGATAGGAACTGGATGAAGAATGAAGTGAAATCGAGCTGTATCGGAGCCCCCACTTGGTTTTCCAATACATTCTCCATTCTCTTCACTTTGGCATTCTCCACTGATGTGGGGAAATTACTTGAATACCAGGTCAGAAGTCAACTCTACAATCAATCCAGACTGAAAACAAAGACAAAAATAAAGCATGTATTTAGTCAGAGAATTCCTCTACCTTACACCGTCGACAGTGCACTGATCACTCTCACAAACTGATTTACAATGAATCAATTGTAGATCAATTTTTCTGGGAAGCATGGAAGCAAGCAAGGGAGGAGATTGCAGAGCCATTGGCCTTGATTTTTTTGTCCTCGTTGTCTACAGGAGTAGTGCCAGAAGATTGGAGGCTAGCAAATGTGGTTCCCTTGTTCAAGAAGGGGAGTAGGGATAATCCTAGTAACTATAGGCCGGTGAGTCTCACTTCTGTTGTGGGCAAAGTCTAAGAGAGAATTGTAAGGGATAGGATTTATGAACATCTGGATAGGAATAATGTGATCAAGGATAGTCAGCATGGTTTTGTGAAGGGCAGGTCGTGCCTCACAAACCTTATTGAATTCTTTGAGAAGGTGACTAAGGAGGTGGACGAGGGGAAAGCGGTAGATGTGGTGTATATGGATTTTAGTAAGGCATTTGATAAGGTTCCCCATGGTAGACTACTGCAAAAAATACGGAGGTATGGCATTGAGGGTGAATTGGAGGTTTGGATTAGGAGTTGGCTGGATGGAAGAAGACAGAGGGTAGTAGTTGATGGCAAAGGTTCATCTTGGAGTGCCGTCACTAGCGGTGTTCCGCAAGGATCTGTTTTGGGACCATTGCTGTTTGTCATTTTTATAAATGACCTGGAGGAGGGGTTAGAAGTTTGGGTGAGCAAGTTTGCGGATGATACGAAAGTCGGAGGAGTTGTAGACAGTGAGGAAGGATGTGGCAGATTACAGCGGGATATAGATAAGCTGCAGAGCTGGGCAGAAAGGTGGCAAATGGAGTTCAATGTAGCTAAGTGTGAGGTGATTCACTTTGGTAAGAGTAACAAAAAGATGGGGTACTGGGCTAATGGTCGGATACTTGGTAGTGTGGATGAGCAGAGGGATCTTGGTGTCCATGTACATAGATCTTTGAAAGTTGCCACCAGGTAAATAGTGCGGTGAAGAAGGCATATGGCGTACTGGCTTTTATTGGTAGAGGAATTGAGTTCCGGAGTCCTGAGGTCATGTTGCAGTTCTATAAGACTCTGGTGCGGCCACATCTGGAGTATTGTGTGCAGTTTTGGTCGCTATACTATAGGAAGGATGTGGAGGCACTGGAACGGGTGCAGAGGAGGTTTACCAGGATGTTGCCTGGTATGGTAGGAAGATCGTATGAGGAAAGGCTGAGGCACTTGGGGTTGTTTTCATTGGAGAAAAGAAGGTTTAGGGGTGACTTGATAGAGGTGTACAAGATGATTAGGGGTTTAGATAGGGTTGACAGTGAGAATCTTTTTCCACGTATGGAGTCAGCTATTACAAGGGGGCATAGCTTTAAATTAAGGGGGGGTAGGTATAGGACAGATGTTAGGGGTAGGTTCTTTACTCAGCGAGTCGTGAGTTCATGGAATGCCCTGCCAGTAGCAGTGGTGGACTCTCCCTCATTATGGGCATTTAAGCGGGCATTGGATAGGCATATGGAGGATAGTGGGCTAGTGTAGGTTAGGTGGGCTTGGATCGGTGCAACATCGAGGGCCGAAGGGCCTGTACTGCGCTGTATTCTTCTATGTTCTATGTTCAATTATTCATCTGTCCTATGTTTAAACATAACAGATCCACACTTGGATCAGGGTAAAGACCATCCTTCTGTGACTTTGAGACTGTCGTGACCTAACCTGTTTCCTACAGCAGAACTCAGTACACATGCTGGGAAAGCAGGGATCACCTTTGGCTGTCCCCTTGAGTTCTACATAGAATAACCACGCCCCGACTCTGAGCATGTTGCTTTCTGAGGTCTGTGCTCTCAGAACCTTGTTGTCTGGAATTGGAAAACAGAGGACTGAGAGCAATTTTGGTCTAATGTCTATATTATAGATGTTATATATGTAGATATTATTTATACATATATATAAATTATCTATTTTAGAGTTTGGATTTTGAACTAGCATCTTTACGCTTTGATCTGTTAATGTGAAGGCATTTAATTTTTTTTAAAAATTGTTCATTTGTGGAATGTGGGCATCACTGGCTGGGTCTGCATTTATTTCCCATCCTGGGTTACACTTGAGAAGATGGTAGTGAGCTGCCTTATATAGAGAATCCCACCAGTGTGGAAGCAGGCCATTCCACCCAATATTTCCTGACCAACCCTCTGAAGAGCATGCCACGCAGACTCTGACCCATCCCCCTAATGCTGCACTTCCCATGGCTAACCAACCTAACCTGCACATGCCTGGACACCATGGGTAATTAGGTTATCCAATCCACCTAACCTGCACATCTTTAGACTATAGGAGGAAACCGATGCACCCAGAAGAAACCCCATGCAGACATGGGAAGAATGCACAAACTCCACACAGATGGTTATGTGAGGCTGGAATTGAAACCCAGGTCCCTGGCAATCTGAGTGAGTAACACTAACCACTGAGCCACTACTCCTTCTTGACCTGACCTGTGCCTTGCATATGGTGGACAGGTTTTGAGGAATCAGGAGGTGAGTTGCTCACTGCAGTATTCCTAACTTCTGACCTGTTCTTGTAGCCACTGTGCTTATATGGCAAATCCAGTTGCATTCCTAGTCAATGGTAACCCTCAGGATGCTGGTAGTGGGGTTTTCCGTGATGGTAATACAGTTGAATAGCAAGGGGCGGTAGTTAGATTGTCTCTTATTGGTGATGGTCATAGCCTGGCATTTGTGTGGCACAAATGTTACTTGCCACTTGTCAGTCCAAGCTCTGATATTATCCAACCTTGTTGCATTTAAGCATGGACTGCTACAGTATCTGAGTTGTGAATGGTGCTAAGCATTGTACAATCATTGGCGAACATCGCCAATTCTGACCTTATGACGGAAGGAAGATCATTGATGAAGCAGCTGAAGATGGTTGAGCCCAGGATACTCCTCTGAGGGACTCCTGCAGACATGTCTTGGAGCTCAGATGATTGACCCTACAACAAAGATGACCATCTTTCTGTGTGCTAGGTATGACTCCAACCAGTGGAGGATTTGCCCCCAGTACCCATTGATTCCAGTTTTGCCACAGCTCCTTGATGCCACACTAGGTCAAATGCAGCCTTGATGCATTCTCCCTTCCCTTCTGCAATTCAGCTCTTTTGTCCATGCTTGAACCAAGGCTATAATGAGGTCAGGAGCTGAGTGGCCCTGAGAGAACCCAATCTGGGCATCACTGAGCATGTTATTGCTGAGCAGCTGCTGCTTGATAGCATTGTTGATGACTCCTTCCATGATTTCCCTGATGATCGACAGTCGACTGATGGGACGGTAATCGGCTGAGTTGGATCCGTGGTGTTTGTGAACAGGACATACCTGGACAGTGTTGCACACTGTTGGGTAAATGCCAATGTCATCATTAGACTGGAGGAGCATAGCCAGGGAAACAGGAAGTCCTGGAGTGCCTCCTCAGTCTGTTTTACTGGAATGTTGTCAGGAACTACAGCTTTTGCCTTCAACTGTTTCTTGATATCACATGGAGTGCATCGAATTGGCTGAAGACTAGTATCGGTAATTCTTGAAACACTGGAGAATGCTCAGATAGTCACTTTTACCAATACTGTCATGGACAGATATATCTGCAACCTATAAGCATGAGGTCAAGTGTGTTCTTGTTGGTTCCCTTACTGCCTGCCGCAGATCCAGTCTGGCAGCTGTGTCCTTTAGGACCTGAACAGCTCAGTCAGTCACACTGCTGCCAAGTCACTCTTGGTAGTGGACAGTGAAATCCCCACCCAGTGGATATTCTGTGCCCTTGTCATCCTCAGTGCTTCATTCAAGTTTTATTCAACATGAAGATGGGCCGATTAATCAGCCGAGGGAGGATGGAACGTTGTAATCTGTAGGAAGATTCTGTACCCACGTTTAACCGGAAGCCATAAGACCTCAGGGGGTCCGCAGTCAATGTTGAGAACAATGACAGCAACTCACTCCTGGCTGCATCCCACTGTTCCACCACCTCTGCTGGGTCTGCCATGTCAGTGAACAGCACATATCGAGAGACAGTGATAGTAGTGTTCTGGGACATTATCTGTAAGGTATGGTTCTGTGAGCATGATCTATATCCTGATGTATTGTTTGACAACCTTCCCCACTATTCTCAACTCCACTAATTCTCATGGCATTATCAGAGGCGAGAGTGGTGCTGGAAGAGCACAGCTCTTGCCTAAAACATCAAATTTCCTGCTCCTCAGATACTGCCTGATCGTCTGAACCCAGTCCCACATGTCAGCAGTGTGAATATGCTGATATCTCATCAGTTGTGCTACAAAGTGGAATCCACTCCCCCCTAATAATTAAAACCAAAACACCCAGAGATAGTTTTGTTTCGTAATCTGATAGAGAAGTGTTACAAGGGGTATAACCTACCTCTTACACCCAATCTGTTAGAAAGAAGTGGTTAAATGAAATAGAATCCTTTCACCCATACTATAATTAACAATTTATTTATCTAACAGTGAACAAATTGACAGAATTACTGACAAATTTTCCCTAAGCACTAAATATTCCCTAACTGAACAAAATTCTACTGGAATGAAAGTTGTTCAAATTAACACAAGTCCCATTTATATAAACCCAATTAATAAGAAAACAGTCAATTAAAATTTAATCTCTCCAAGTTCACGCAGTCTATGTCTTCTTGGCTTTATCTCCAATCTTCCTTCTGCTGATCTCACGTCACAAAACCTTTCCTTCCCATGATTGCTGTATCAGGATCTTGAGATGCAAATACTGAGTCCTTTGATGTGCTTTTTTAAGAGAATTGAACCATTTTTGTCTAAAACCCAGATTTTTTTTTCCTCTCAGATTGCAGACTTGCTTTTGCTGCGGCTTCAACTTGGCTCCCCCTTCAGTCAGCAGGGGGCTCTGTGTCCGGGGGCGAGGCACTTTGTGTTCAGGTTGACAATGAGGCTCTATGTTCAGGGGGCAGGGCTCTGTGCTCAGAGGTGGGTTGCTGTGTTCGGGGCTGGGAGTTCTGGGGGCTCTCTGTTCAAAGGGTGGAGCTCTGTGTTTTGGGGGAGAGGGGCTCTGTGCTCAATGCGCGGTGGGTTCAGGGGATGGGTAGCTGTGTTTGGGGGCAGAGAGCTCTGTGTTCAGGGGCCGGAAGGGCTCTATGACCTAGGGCAGAGCGCTGTGTGTCATAGAACATAGAACAGTACAGCACAGAACAGGCTCTTCAACCCACCATGCTGTGCCAACCATTGATCCTCATGTAAGGTAAACCTAATGTACGAACCCTCAAATTTCTGTGACCATATGTATGTCCAGCAGTCTCTTAAATATCCCCAATGACCTCGCTTCCACAACTGCTGCTGGCAACGTATTCCATGCTCTCACAACTCTCTGCGTAAAGAACCCACCTCTGACATCTCCTCTATACTTTCCGCCAAACAGCTTAAAACTATGACCCCTCGTGTTAACAATTTCTGCCCTGGGAAATAGTCTCTGGCCATCAACACTATCTATACCTCTCATTATCTTGTACACCTCAATTAGGTCCCCACTCTTCCTTCTTTTTTCCAATGAAAAGCGTCCGAGCTCAGTCAACCTCTCTTCCTAAGATAAGCCCTCCATTCCAGGCAGCATCCTGGAAAACCTCCTCTGAACCCTCTCCAAAGCATCCACATCTTTCCTATAATAGGGTGAACAGAACTGGATACAGTATTCCAAGTGCGGTCTAACCAAAGTTTTATAGAGCTGCAACAAGATCTCACGGCTCTTAAACTGAATCCCCCTGTTAATGAAAGCCAAAACACCATATGCTTTCTTAACAACCCTGTCCACTTGGGTAGCAATTTTAAGGGATCGATGTACCTGCACACCAAAATCCCACTCTTCCTCCATACTGCCAAGAATCCTGTACTCAACTTTCAAGTTCAACCTTCCAAAATGCATCACTTCTCATTTATCCAGGTTGAACTCCATCTATCACCTCTCAGCCCATCTCTGCATCCTGTCAATGTCACTCTGCCGCCTACAACAGTCCTCTATACTGTCAACGACACCTCCAACCTTTGTGTCATCTGCAAACTTTGTTAACCCATCCTTCAATCTCCTCATCCAAGTCATTAATAAAAATTACAAAGAGTAGAGGCCCAAGACCAGAGCCCTGCGAAACACCACTCACCATTGACTTCCAGACAGGATAATTTCCTTCCACTACCACTCGTTGTCTTCTGTCGACCAGCCAATTCTGTATCCAGACAGCTAAATTTCCCTGTATCCCATTCCTTCTGACCTTCTGAACGAGCCTACCATGGGGAACCTTATCAAATGCCTTGCTGGCATGGTGGCTCTGTGTTTGGGGGCTGTGGGGGTGGGGGGCTCTGTATTGAGGCAGCGGGTGGCTCTGAGTTCTGGGAGTTGTGTTCAGGGGTGGGGGGTTTATGTTCTGGGACCGGGCGGCTCTGTGTTCTGGGGGTGAGGGACTCTCTCTGTCTCGATTTTCAAAACACACTTCCTTAAATACCAAAAATGCAAAAACAATTTCACATAAAATGATTGGTTCAAGGTAGTCAACACGAAGAGATTAGAATTTAATTGCTCCTTAATCTCAAAGCGCTTTTTAAAAAATGAATTGGCTGAATTTAAACTTGGGCCTGCTAAATGAAAAGTCTTTTGATACACGTGTTGGGACTCATTCCTAATGCTCGCAAACTTCCATACACAAACAAAGCATAATTTCCTAAAGGGATCACAGCTTTTCAATTCTTTTTACAGTTTTGCCATTTTTGCACACCAGCTTCATGACAGTTGTCCAGAACCTTTGAAGCACTTCCCACAGTTTGAACATTAAAAAGTCTCCAGTCAGTGTGAACCAGCTTGTGTGTCAACACTGTGGATAACCAAGTGAATTCCCTCCCATGATCAAGGTTTGTGTTGTGTCAGTCGAGATAGTTGTCTAAACCCACGTGCAAACACAGAACACATGTACGGTTTCTCCACACTATGAACAGTACTTTCTCCTTCCATGTTCAAAGTCTGGTGATATTCAGATTACGCTAAACTGGGGGGCGATCAAACCCTGGGATGATGACTGGTGTCAGTTTACCTGTGAAATTGATTGAAGACACGACAATGTGAGTGAGATTGAGCCCCACACAAACACCAGGCTGCTGTGAAATTCAGCTGGTAATCAATGTGGTAATTGTTAGGATTTATGATGCACAATGAGAAAGTGACCACGGAATCTGCTGGATTGTCATAAAACCCAAATGTTAATCAGGGAATGGAACATTTTACCTTGTCTGGTCCTACACCAAACTCTAGCCTCTATGTGAGTGGACAGACCAAGTAAGAAAACAGGGAGAAAGCACAGTGTGGTGGGTCAGTAATGAGCACTGCTGCCTCACAGCATCAGGGACCCAGGTTCAATTCTTGCCTCAGGCAACTATGTGGAGTTTGCACATTTCTCCCCCCACTCAGGGCCATGTGAATTTCCTCCCACAGTCCAAAGATCTGCAGGTTAGGGGAATTGGCCATGCTAAATTGCCCACAGTGCTAGGTACATTAGTCAGGCATAAACATAGGGTGGAGGAATAGATCTGGGTGGGTTCCTCCTTAGAAGGTTGGTGTGGATCTGTTGAGCTAAAGGACCTGCTTTCATACTGTAGAGAGCCTAATTTAAAAAAGGAGAAATACAGGAATAGAACAAATCTACAACTTAGACCAAATAACCCAACCTTCAATCTTCACCAGTGTGGAAGATCTACATGGAGAGGGTTCTCGTGGTAATGGTGTTCCAAATCACATTCCAGCCTGACCTGTTTGACATTCAGTGCAGGATGCACAGAAATTTCCTTCAATTAAACAATTGGGAAAGCTTCCTAACGTCAGTGCTGGGAAAGTTGTTGGAGAAGGTACTGAAGGATAGGAGTTATTTATCTTTGGAAAAGAATGGGCTGATCAGTAGTCAACATGGTTTTGTGCAGGGAAGATCATGCCTTACCAACATAGAGTTTTTTGAGTTGATAGATGAAGGAAAGGCTGTAAATGTCATAAACATGGACTTTAGTAAGGCGTTTGATAAGATTCCTCATAGTGAAGTCACATGGTGTGCAGGTTGTTCTAGCTAGGTGGATAAATAACTGGTTGAGCAACAGGAGACAGAGAGTAGTAGTAGTTGAAGTGAGTTTCTTGAAATGGACAAAGGTGACCAGTGGGATCAGTGCTGGGGCCACTGTTGTTTGTGATATACATAAATGATCTGGAAGAGGGCACTGTTGGTATGATCAGCAAATTTGCAGATGACACGACGGTTGATGCAGTAGCAGAAAGCATAAGGAACTGTCAAATAATACCGGAGAATATAGATAGACTGGAGAGTTGGGTGGAGAAGTGGCAGGGTTCAATCTAGGCAAATGTGAGGTGATGCATTTTGGGAAGTCTAATTCTGGAGCACATTATACAGTAAATGGAAGAGCCTTGAGAAAAGTTGATGAGCAAACAGATCTGGGAGTTCAGGTCCATTGTACCCTGAATGTTGCTGCACAGGTGGATAGAGTGGTCAAGAAGGCATATGGTACGCTTACCTTCAGTGGATGGGGTATTGAGTATAAGAGCTGCCAGGTCATGTTAAAATTATACACATTGGTTCGGCCACATTTAGAATACTGTGTACAGTTCTGGTGGCCACATTACCAAAAGGACATGGATGCTTTGGAGAGGATGCAGAGAAGGTTTACGAGGATATTGCCTGGTATGCAAGGTGCTAACTATGGAGAAGTTGAATAGGTTAGGTTTGTGTTCATTAGGAAAAAGGAGATTAAGGGAGGACCTGATTGAGGTGTACAAAATCATGAAGTGTATAGACAGGGTAGATAGAGATAAGCTTTTTCCCAGGCTGAAGGATTCAATAATGAGGTCACGCTTTCAAGATGACAGGTGAAAAGTTTAAGTGTGGTTGCTGCCTGGAATGCGTTGCCAGCAGAGGTAGTAGAGGCAGGCACGGTAGATTCATTTAATATGCGTCTGGACAGATGCATGAGTAGGTTGAGAGCAGAGGGATATAGATGTTTAGGAATTGAGCAACAGGTCTGGACATGGATTTGGATCAGCTCAGGCTTGGATGGCTGAACGGTGTGTTCCTGGGTAGTAAATTTTCTTTGTTCTTTATTTTTTATACACTACTAAAGTGCAGGGTTGTGGTTGAGAGCTCCACACTGGGTCCAGTCTGTTTAATGATTTGGTAATCCCTCTCAGTAAATCCCCTTCCTCCAGCTACTGTTGATAGGCCAAACTCTTCATCCCAACTAACAGCTTAACGAATCTCTTTTGCACTGCATTCAATGCCAACATATCTGTTTCTTAAATACCAGGACAACATGATATATGATACATCAGGAATGGCTTCACCAACATTCTGTACAGTTCTTACAAGATTCCCCCAATGTTTAAACTCCAACACCTGGCAACTCAGGCCAAGAACCCATTTTCTTTCTTCATAATTTGCAACACGAGTTTAGGAGCCTAGTCCTATTCTTGACAGTTTCCATTACAATCCTGAACAGAAAAGTGTTATAATAACTGTCTGCAAAATGTTCCCTCACTGACACTTCAACCATTTGCCCAGCTTTGTTATCTAAAAGCAATTCCAGGACCTTCTCACTTCCTTGTTGGGACTATTATATACAGGATTCAAAAGCTGTCCCAAATCTACGTTAAAAATTGTGATAATCTTTCACCCTATGACAACTACAGTTAATGTCGGGGAAATCGAAAGCCCTAGCTATCACAACTCAATTACGTTTACACTTCCCTGAAATTTACATCATTTCCTGCTCTTATCGTTCTACCCATACAGTTTATTTGAGGAGTTTTTAAGATGTCATGCCTCCTTATAGCTGTAATAGATTGTCTAGCATTAAGACCCTGTATCCTGGAATATTAAGCTGCTAAATATGTCTAAGTGACAGCAGTGTCTTCACAACCCCTTATTTTAATTCTTATCCTCAACTTATCTGCCTTCTTCATCAGGCTCCCAAGCATTAAAAGAAATACCGTCCACCTGTGACAAACTCTCTCATACCTTGTGTGCCTGTGACAATGCCTTACTGACTTTTTTATTCACTTTTTGGCCCTTCATGCCATTTGGAACATTCTCTACCCACTGCAAAGTTACTTACACGGCCCCCAAAAACACTTGAAAGCTACCCCCACCAGGATGCAGCTTCCATTCTGGTTCAGGTTCAGGTGCAACTCCGTGCACCGTGAACAAACTGCGCACAAGCAGAAAAAGACTTCTTCCCCATGCACACAATCCCAATGGCGCACAAAATGTCCAGCATTATGGGATGTTCCTGCTCCCAACTGATCATGTGAAACGTACGGATTGTTTCATTCAGTGTGACAAATCAACTACACGGGTTCCTCACACTTGTTGGAGGGAAGCTTGGAGGAGATAGGAGAGATGGAAAATCTTTCAAAATAAATCAGTCTACTTTACAGATAAGATAAAGATTTGATGTGCACAGCTTTAACAGAAAGCTGATTTATATGATTTTCCATCCCAGTGGGTAGCCAGACATGTGGTTTTTACAGACATCATCAGAAACAGGCCAAATAACATGCCTTAGATACAGATTAATAAGAGCATCAGAAAAACAATTCCTACTGATTCTTGGGAACTGACTGGTGGTTTATCAGTCCTGAGGAACCAGAAAATCCCTTTCCAAACACTATGCAGGTGGATAGTATTTACGCAATGTGAACATGTTGATATACAGCAATAATGTGATCATTTCCAATACTTACCCTACAGATACACAATTATTATTAGCATTGACGAGGTAGGACTGACCAATTAAACTGCATTTATTTCAATGCAAGAGCTCAACAAGTAAGGCAGATGAACTCCGGACATGGTTGGGAACATGGGACTGGGATATCACAGAAATGACAGAGATGTTGCTCAGAGACAGGGCTGACAGCTTAATGTTCCAGATTATAGATGCTATAGGAAGGATAAAAGGGTGAGGGGGGGGGGGGGGAGAAAAGAGGAGGGGGAGTAACATTTTGATTACTGTTAACATTACGGCTGGACTTCAGAGTGATATTCATAAAAACTGGGTGAAACCGAGAAATAAGAAATGGATGATCACTTTATTAGGATTGTGCTAAACACCATATAATAGTCAACGGAAAATTGAGAAACAAATTTGTAAAGGAGATCGCCATTATCTGTAAGGATGATAGGGTGGTTATGGTAGGGGATTTTAACTTTCCAAATGCAGACTGGGTCTGCCATTGTGTTAAGGTTGAGATGGGGAGGAATTTGTTAAGTGTACAAGAAAATTTTCTGATTCAATATATGGATGTACCAACGAAAGAAGGTGCAAAACTTGACCTACTTGTGGGAACTAAGGCAGGGCAGGTGACTGAGGTGTCAGTGGGGGGGGGGGGGGGGGCACTTTGGTAAGGTGCCCACAATTCTATTAGTTTTAAAATAGTGATGGAGAAGGATATACCAGATCTAAAGGTTAAAATTCAAAATTGGAGGAAGGCCTATTTTGATGGTACGAGGCAAGAATTTCCAAAAATTGGTTAGATGTGGATATTCGCTGGTAAAGTGATGGCTGGAAAATGTGAATAATGAGAGTCCAAAGACAATGTGTTCCTCTTAGGGTGAAAGGCAAGGTTGGTAGGTGCAGGGAATGCTGGGACTAACGAAATCGCGGTTTGGTTGGACCGAAGGGTCTGTTTCTATGCTGTACATCTCTATGACTCTATAATGAAGGAAGCATATGTCAGGTATATACAACAGGGATCCAGTGAATTTTAGAAGAGTATAAAGGCTGTGGGAGTATACTTAAAAGGGAAATCACAAGTGCAAAATTGGGACAAGAGATAATTTTTGTAAATAGGATTAAAGAGAATCCAACTGGATTTTATAAAGACATTAAAGACAAAAGGGGAACTAGGAAGAGAATAGGACCCCTCAAAGATCAGTAAGGCTGCCTATGTGTGGAATCACAGGAGATGGGGGAGATACTAAACATCAGTGCTTACTGGGGAGAAGAACATGGAAGATAAAAAAAAGTAAAGAAATAGCAAAATACGGAAAAACATCGGAATTACTGAGGTGATGGTGCTGGACGTCTTACAATGCATAAAGGTGGATAAATCCCCAGGTGTACCCTAGAACTATGAGAGGTTAGGGAACTGATTGGAGGACCCCTTGCTGAGATATTTGTATCATTGATAGTCCCAGATGAGGTGCCAGAAGACTTAAGGTTAGCTAACATGGTGCCACTATTTAAGGAAAAGCCAGGGAACTATGGACTGGTGAGCCTGACATTGGTGGTGGGCAAGTTGTTGGAGGAAAACCTATGGGACAGGATTTACATGTATTTGGAAAGGCAAGACTGATTAGGATCAGTCAACATGGCTTTGCACGTTGCAAATCATGTCTCACTAACTTGATTAATTTTTTTTCTCAAAACGTAACGCAGAGGATTGATGCAGGCAGAGCAGTAAACATCATCTCAAAAGGACTGCAGTAAGGCATTCGTCAAGGTTCCTCATGGGAGGCTGGTTAGCAAGGTTACATGGAATACAGGGAGAACTAGCCATTTGGATACAGAACTGGTTCAAAGGTAGAAGGCAGAGGGTGGTGGTGGAGGGCTGCTTTTCAGGCTAGAGGCCTGTGACCAGTGAAGTGCCACAAGGATCGGTGCTGGGTCCACTGGTTTTCATTATTTTATATACTTGGATGTGAACACCGGAATTATGGTTAGTAAGTTACAGATGACACCAAAATTGGAGCTAAAGTGGACAGTGAAAATGATTACTTTAGAGTACAATGGGATCTTGATCAGATGGGCCAATGGGTGGCAGATGGAGTTTGATTTAGATATTGCATTTTGGAAAGACAAATCAGGGCTTACACACTTAACAGTAAGGTCATGGGGAGTGTTGCTGAACAAAGAGACCTTTGAGTGCAGATTCAAAGTTCCTTGAAAGTGGAAGGTAAGGAGGATAGTGAAGCTGTTTGGTATGCTTGCCTTTATTGGTTACTGTGTTATTATAGGAGTTGGCGGGTCATGTTGCGGCTGTACAGGACTTTGGTTAGGCCACTTTTGGAATATTGTGCGCAATTCTGGTCTCCCTCGTATAGGAAGGATGTTGTGAAATTTGAAAGGGTTCAGAAAAGTTTTACAAGTGTGTTGCCAGGGTTGGAAGATTTGAGCTATAGGAGGAGCTGGATAGGCTGGGGCTGTTTGCCCTGGAGCATCAGAGGGTGAGGGGTGACTGTATAGAGGTTTATAAAATCATAAGGGACATGGAGAGGGTGAATAGACAAGGTCTTTTCCCTTGGGTGGGAAAATCCAAAAGGTATAGGGCACAGGTTTAAAGTGAAAGAGGAAAGATTTAAAAGGAACCTAAGGGGCACCTTTTTCACACAGAGAGTTGTATGTGTACAGCTGGCAAATGGGACTGGATTTATCTCGGATATCTGGTTAGCATGGTCAAGTTGGACTGAAGGGTCTGTTTCTGTGCTGTACATTTCTATGACTCTATGTTATCTATAATACTCTCAGAGACGTACAGCACGGAAACAGACCCTTCTGTCAAACTAGTCCATACTGACCAGATGTCCTAAATCAATAGAATCCCATTTGACAGCACTTGGCCCATATCCCTCTAAACCCTTCTTATTCATATACCCACTCAGATGCCTTTTAAAATGTTGTAATTGTACCAGCCTCCACCACTTCCTCTGGCAGTTCATTCCATAGACCTCTGCGACTCCACCTTGGAAGAATTATGAGTTCCCCATAGTCTCTTTATTCAGCAACACTCTGCAGGAGCCTACCATTAAGTGTAGAAGTCCTGCTCTGATTTGTCTTTCCAAAATGCAGCACCTCACATTTATCTAAATTAAACTTTGTGGGCGGCACGGTGGCACAGTGGTTAGCACTGTTCCCTTACAGCGCCAGAGACCCGGGTTCAATTCCCGCCTCAGGCGACTGACTGTGTGGAGTTTGCACGTTCTCCCATTGTCTGCGTGGGTTTCCTCCGGGTGCTCTGGGTTCCTCCCACAGTCCAAAGATGTGCAGGTCAGGTGAATTGGCCATGCTAAATTGCCCGTAGTGTTAGGTATAGGGGTAAATGTAGGGGTATGGGTGGGTTGCGCTTCGGTGGGTCGGTGTGGACTTGTTGGGCCGAAGGGCCTGTTTCCACACTGTAATGTAATCTTAATCTGCCACTCCCTGGCCTATTTTATTAAGGTCCCATTCTATTCAGAGATAACCTTCCTCACTGTCTACTATCTGCAAACTGAGAAACCATTCCTCCAATGTTTAAATCATTTATATAAAATGACAAAAAGCAGTGGACTCAGCACCGATCCTTGTGGCACACCATTGGTCACAGGTCTCTAGCTGAAAAACAGACCTGTGACCAATTCGTTAACCTGTCTCTTACTTTTTGTATCTCAATGGATAACTCTCCCTGAATTCCATGTGATCTAACCTTGCTAATCATGTGGAAACTGATCAAAAACCTTACTGAAATCCATACAGATAACATCCACCACTCTGCAGTCAATTTTATTTGTCATTTCTTCAAACAACTCAATAAAGTTCATGAGGTGCAAACTCTCACATTCAAATCAATGTTGACTATCCCTAAATCGGTCCTCATCAGTTTTCAAATTCAGTTGTAAATCCTGTCCCTCAGAATCCCCTCCAACAAAATACCGAAAACTGACGTCAAGATCACCGGTCTATAGTTCCTTGCCTTTTCCTAACCACATTTCTTAAACAATGCTAACCTTCAATTTTCTAGCACCTCACCGCTGGCTATCAATGGGATAAATATCTCAGCAAGGGACCCAGCAATGACTTCCCTAGCTTACCCAAAGTTCTACGATACAGGCCCTGGTGATTTATCCACCTTTATGCTTTTTAAGGCATCCATCACCTGCTCCTCTGCAATATGGCCATTTTTAAAGTTATCGCTATTTATTTCTCCCATATTTTTTCTCCCAAGTTTTTTAGCTCCCATATTTTTTTCCCCACGTAAGTACAGATGTGAAATACCTGTTTAGCATCTCAGCCATTTCCTGCATTTCCACTTCTAAGCAGCCTTGCTGATTTTTAACAGGTTTGGAATCATAGAATCCCTACAGTGTGGAAGCAGGCCCTTCAGCCCAACAAGTCCACACTAACTTCTGAGGAGTAGCCCACCCAAACCCATTCACCTATTACTCTACTTTCACCCTTGACTAATGCACCTAACCTACACATCCCTGCACACTATTGGCAATTTAGCATGGCCAATTCACCTAACCAGCACATCTTTGGATTATGGGAGGAAACCGGGGCACCTGGAGGAAACCCATACAGACACGGGTGAATGTGCAAACTCCACGCAGAAAGTCGCCCGAGGCTGGAATCAAACCCAGGTCCCTGGCACTGTAAGCAGCATGCTAACCACTGAGCCACTGTGCCGCCCAATGACTGTGTCAAAATTGACCTTACCCCAATTTAGAATTTTAACTTTTAGATGAGGTCTATCCTTTTCTACAACTGTTTAAAACTAATAGAATTATGATCACTGGCCCCAAAGTATTCACCCACTGACAACTCTGTCAAACGTCTGGCCTTAATTTCCAAGAGAAGGGAAAATTTTGTGCAGGGATGAACATGAGTACAAACAGCCCAAAGATTTCAGTTCATTCCTTGATGTGAGTAAGAGCAAAACCGTTCAATTATGGTTTTTGGTGAACCTGCTGGTGTCTCAGCAGGTTGCATGACTGAGTGAATCCCTTCCCACACACAGAGCAAGTGAATGGTCTCTCCCCAGTGTGAACTCGCTGGTGTATCAGCAGCTGCATTCTCTGAGTGAATGCTTTCCCACACTCGGAACAGGTGAATGGCTTCTCCCCACTGTGAACTCGCTGGTGCCTCAGCAGGTTAGATGATTCAGTAAATCCCTTCCCACACTCGGAACAGGTGAATGGCTTTTCCCCAGTGTGAACTCGTTGGTGTACCAATAGTTTAGATGAGCGAGTGAATCCTTTCCCACACACAGAACAGTAGAATGTTCTCTTCCCAGTGTGAACTTGCTGGTGTTCTAGTAGGTAGAATGATTGACCGAATCCTTTCCCACAAACAGAACAGGTGAACGGTCTCTCCCCAGTGTGAACTCGTTGATGTTTTAGCAGGTAGGACGACTGACTGAATCCTTTCCCACACACAGAGCAGGTGAACAGTCTCTCTGCAGTATGAACTCGCTGATGTTTGAACAGGTAAGAAGTCAGCATGAATCCTTTCCCACACACAGAGCAGGTGAAAGGTCTCTCTGCAGTGTGAAGTCGTTGGTGTACCTGCAGGTTTGATGACTGACTGAATCTTTTCCCACACACAGAGCAGGTGAATGGCTTCTCCCCAGTGTGAACTCGCTGATGTTTGAGCAGGTAAGAAGTCAGCATAAATCCTTTCCCACACACAGAGCAGGTGAATGGCTTCTCCGCAGTGTGAACTCGCTGATGTTTAAGCAGGTGAGAAGTCAACATAAATCCTTTCCCACACACAGAGCAGGTGAATGGCTTCTCCCCAGTGTGAACTCGCTGGTGTATCTGCAGGTTGGATGACTGAGTGAACCCTTTCCCACACACAGAGCAGGTGAATGGCTTCTCCCCAGTGTGAACTCGCTGGTGCATTTCCAGCTGGGACGGGTAAAGAAATCCCTTCCCACAATCCCCACATTTCCACTGTCTCTCCCCAGTGTGACTGCGGTGGCGTTTGGACATTTCAGATGAATCGCCACAGACCCTTTCACACACAAACAGTACGTGTTTCTCCCTGGTGCGAACAGGGTTTTTTCCTTCAATGTTCAAAATCCTGAGATACTGAGGTCATTGCAAACAGAGTGACTGTCAGATCCGGATATTGTTTTGGTCGATTTCTCTAACTGCAATCAAAATTTCAAACAGAAAAAAAAGTTAGAGAGACAGAAAGAAAGAGGAAAAAAAGACAGAGAGAGAGAGATAAAACTGAACTGGTTCATAAATATCCTTCAGGGAAGGGAACAAGTTAGTGTCTGCACAAAACTACTGAAATAGAGAGAGGTGGAAAAGACAGGTACGGAGCAGAGACGTTTTATACATCTGCAGCTCAAACCAATTCCTATTTCTCTCCATACCTTTTGATCCATTTGAAGGACTAAGAATAAGAAACAAAATACCTGAAATAAAAGCAGAAAAAGATGGAGATACACAGCAGGTCTTGAAGCATCCAAAAGGGTGACGAATTCAGGAACTATTGTTATCTTTACAAAATGTTTAAATGGTCACCCATTGCACTGCAATATAGGTTGCACGCTCACTGCTGGAAAATGGGATTAGTGTAAATAGGTGCTTGATGACCAACATGGACAAGATAAGAACATTGAGTTCAACAGTATTATATCAGAGACTCTGACCACATTTAGTCTCATGTTTCTCTGTGACTCTCTCTTTTAGGAAGCAGGCAGGAGCAGCAAGCAGTGAAGAATGCAAATGATACGTTGGCCTTCATAGTTTGAGTATTCGAGTACAGAAGCAGGGATATCTTTCTGGAAGGGCTTTGGTGAGACCACACCTGGAATCTTGTGGACACCTTTGTTATTCCTTCCCAAGGAAGGATGCCCTGGCTACTGAGACAGAATAATGAAGGATCACCAGACTGATTTCTGGGATGTCAGGACTGATGTATGAAGAGAGACTCTATCCTTATTAAATCTTCCTTTCTTTTGTCTTTCTGAGCCACTGACTGCATCACCAACTAATATTCTACTTCCAAATTCCTGATCAGAGTCTGATAAGTCCAAGCCTACACTTTGGTTCTCATCCCCCCTGACAGACTAGTTTAAACCCTCACAATCGAACTAGCGAAAGCATCCACAAGAATATTCTCCCAGCTTTGCCTGGGAGCAAGTGGTCAGGCCTATACATGTTAGACCTTCTCCAGAAAGAGTCCCAATGCCTCAGGAATCTAAACTCTCTCTGGTACACCATTTCTCCAGCCACACATTCAGCTGATCTATTCCCTTCTTTGTGCTCTGAGCAACACGTGTTATAGCT
This sequence comes from Chiloscyllium plagiosum, assembly GCF_037043375.1. Taxonomy (NCBI): domain Eukaryota; kingdom Metazoa; phylum Chordata; class Chondrichthyes; order Orectolobiformes; family Hemiscylliidae; genus Chiloscyllium; species Chiloscyllium plagiosum. The sequence continues at coordinate 19,070,485 of NW_028270184.1, read as the reverse complement.
GTCCATGATTAAACATGGCCAAAAGGGTTGGCAGCTACAGAAAGCAGCTGTTCAGTCAGACTTGTGCTCTCCATACAAAGCTACTGGAATAGATAATGAAAGGTCCTGTGGGGGTCATAAAAGAGTCCTGGTGAGAAGAAACATTAGGGAATTTACTTTGGTTTCTGTAAGCAGACAGTTCAAAACACATCAGCATTTTTAATAACAAGCATTTTTGAAAGGCCTAGTTAAGCCCCAGTCCAAAGTTTGTTGTTAATTAAAGAGTAGAAGGATCCCACAGCATTCTGAACTGTTTGGGTAGTGGTAAGCTAGAAATGCAAACAACAAATTAATGTGAAAGGGTTAGTTGCATTCATTGAGCAAATGTTTGAAGGCATCATTAGGGAAGACAAAGCAATAAATGGTGTAAACACAACCCAGAAAAGATCATCAGCACAGGAAGATGGGAAAGAAAGCTTGTAAAATGAGAGGGGTCAGGATAGCAGGAGACAAATACAATCAAAGCTCAAGTGCAGATGTGGATAATTTGAACAAGTTCTTACATGCAAAGATCAAGGGAAGAGAGACAGATAGATTACAAAATACAAAGTAGTTATTTATGGAGTCAAAAACAAATATTGTTTAACAGAATTAAACAAAACACTGGAATTTGAATAGATGTTTTTTTTAAAAGAAAGTAATAATGGAAAGTATTTAGAGTAGTAACAGTAAAGATTTATTTAAAAATGAAAGTTTAGTTTAAAATTTACTTACAGTGTGCGTACAGCAGGAATTGTAAACTGCAGCTACAAATCAGAAGGATTGTTTGTTTGATCTCTCAGACTGACGTGAGAAAGGGCTGTTCTCAATGTCTCAGCTGTGTCGCAGAATTGTAGTCACTTCATAATAGGGTTGATTGCAACATCCCAAAGACAGATGAAGAAAATTTCTGGTAAATATCATGAGATTATGGGAGGACCTAGGGCTATCCATAGTATTATCTACGATTGTATGTGTACTGGATTGAATGCATTAGTTAGGGGTGTGTATCTAACTATGACATCAATATTGCATGTAAATATTGTCACCTAAAAGGTACAAAAATGTTGTATTCAGCCAGGGAGGTTTGAGTATCATTAACCTCTCCTCCAATCTGAAGTGTAAATCAGACAGCCCCCATGTGAAAGCCAGATTCAGACAGGGCTCTGGTCACTTCCATGTGTGGTAAAAGCGCTCTGAATAAAGGTCGCTTGTACAGCTGAACACACAGCTCAACACTCCTCTTCAATATTTCTCCCTACAACAACGTAGCACTGACTGTAAGTCTGACATTACTAGATTGTGAGGTCTTGTATTTTAATATTTTTCTTCGGCTTTCAGGTCCTCACCCCATTATTTTCCTATGTCACTGGTAGCTAGGTGTAGTTGTTCACCCTCCCACTCCTGACGGTCCTGCAGCTGCTCCAACATACCATCTTGGATTCACGTCTGTCTGTTGGATCCCCTGCCACTATAGTCCTGCTGCTTGTTTTCCTCCGCTTCTGTACAACAGAGCCACCAGTGGGGCCATGAACTTGGCTGATGCTGCTATCCCACCCCTCACCACCTCACTCCAAACAGTACCCAAAGCAGAAGGGGATGACCACTGGGGTCTTCTGCACTTCCTTCCTAAGCCTTTTACTTTATCTGATGGTCACCCATTCCCTTTCTGCCTGTGAAATCCTCACCTGCAGTGTAAGCAATGCACTAACTGTGCTGTCCATAACATTCTCAGTCTCACAGATGCTCCGCAGTGATTCCATCTACAGCTCCAGCTGTGAAAAGCAGTTACCCAGTAGCTGCAGATGGACACACCTCAGGCACATGTAGCCAGCAGGGACATTGGAAGCATCCCTTATTTCCCACATTTTGCAAGGAGAGCACACCATGGGTCTGAGGTCTCCGGTCAAAAAACTTCTCTCCAGGTTCAGCTAGTTACTCCCTTTAAGAAATTTTAATTAAGCTGGGACCTGCCCCTTCATTTCAAACACTTCTATTGTAATCAAAAGTGCCTGACTTTATTTAAGTTGATATATAATTTAAACCCTAAGAAAGTTCTCTACAGGTATCACTTACCGATTGGCTGTTTTCATTAGGACCATGTGACTTTCTGAACAGCCTGAACGGAGACTGAACACCAAAGAGTCTTTCAGCTTTAACTTCTCCCTGTCTCACCTCACTCTCTGGTTTCACCCAATTCCAAAGCACTCTCATTGAGCCAGGAGGCACTCACAGTGCAGCCTTGTCAGCTAATTGGCTGTTCACATCCACACTGCCCTCAGCCTCCTGTGCTGTTCCAATGCAGCTCAATGAGAGCTCAGGGAACAACATCTCACCTTTCAATTCAGCCCTTTATAACCCCAGACTCAACGTGGACTTCAGCAGTTTTTGGATCAACAGAGAGTTGTCAGGATCTGGAATATCCCACCTGAAGGGGTGTTGGAATTTGAGTGCAGAATGAACTTTAAAAGAAATTTGCAGGTATTTGACAATGAGGAATTTATGGGTTAAAATCAGGAAGTGGATGATTGGGACTAAATATGACAGTGCCTTCAAAGAGACGAGGTGTAATTTGGATAAATCTGTGCTCCCCTTCTCTTTCCTCAGCTGCAGGGCCCAGAACTGAGCACACAACCAAAGGTAATCTAAACAAAAATCTGAATATCCAAATTACAAACATATCAGAAATATTTTCCCACAGACAGAATAGACAAACCTCTTTCCTTCCACAGTTAAATGCCAGTGATATTCAGATCCTTATGACTCCACTTACTGTCAGAACTGGTTTTGGGATCCTGGTCTGCAATTTATTTTCAATTATTTTCCTGCAAAACAAATTCACAAAAGAAAAGTCACTGTCAGCCCAGGATAGAAATCTTGCAACACCCTCGAAACACCCCATCCATGCCCCTCATGATTTTACAAACCTCTCAGATTGTCTAGAAATGACAAACATTTATTTTGGTTTCAGTTTGCAGTGTGTAAATCCTCCTCTTCAAATTACCCTACTCCCCCACCAGAAAGATGCAGAGTGAAAATACACCCATGATGAGAGATTGAGGAAGTCAGATATTGACAAAGAGTTGATCAAGTAGCACAGAAGTGAATGAGAGCTTTTCCAGTGTTCCAATCCCAATTGGATGAACACTGAACAAATGGATATGCTTTGACAGATCATAATGTTTAAAGCAGGGCTTCCTACATTGAGTCTGCCATAGGTAACACGGAGCTGTAACCGGTTTACACGCAATGCTCCTCCACTAAGTACCTAAAGTGTAACAGCAGCAGTGATGCTACCTAAAGCAAGTATTCCGCCAGCATCAACACACCCCCCCTGTTCCTTTACTGTGCCTTGCATCTTTCTGTAAGTGCTCGAGCCTCACACAAAGCAATAGTGCAGACAACGACAAGTTACGTGACATCCACTATTCCTTCTGTCACTCACTGATTGGATGGAGGAGCAGTGCTTCCGCTCAGTCCTCCAGGCCCACCCTCTACCCTCCTAATGGACCAGAGCTTACGTCAATCACATGGGCTACCACTGAGAGCTGAAGCATGCGCAATGCTTTCTGTTTTTGCTGCTGTTCATCAGCTCGGAGTGACGGTGAGAGTTCATAGAGTCATAGAGATGTACAGCAAGGAAACAGACTCGTTCAATTCGTTCATGCCGACCAGATACCCTAACCTAATCTAGTCCCATTTGCCAGCCCTTGGCCCATACCCCTTTAAACCCTTCCTATTCATATACCATCCAGATGCCTTTTAAATACTGTAATTGTACCAGCCTCCACCACTTCCTCTGGCAGCCCATTCCATACACGCACCACCTTCTGTGTGAAAACATTGCCCCTTAGGTCCCTTTTATATCTTGCTCCTCTCACGTTGAACCTATTCCCTCTATTTCTGGACTCCTCCACCCCAGGGAAAAGACCTTGTCTATTTACCCTATCCATGCCCCTCATGATTTTACAAACCTCTGTAAGGTCACCCCTCAGCCTCCAATGCTCTAGGGAAAACAGCCTCAGCCTATTCAGCCTCTCCCAATAGCTCAAACCCTCCAATCCTGGCAAAATCCTTGTAGATCTTTTCTGAACCTTTTCAAGTTTCATAACATCCTTCCTATAGGAGGGGGACCAGAACTGCACACAATATTCCAAAAGTGGCCGCACCAATGTCCTGTACAGCTGCAACATGACCTCCCAACTCCTATACTCAATGCTCTGACCAACAGCTAGTGTACAAAATGCCTTCTTCACTATCCTATCAACCTGAGTCTGCACTTTCAAGGAACTGTAAAGCTGCACTCCAAGGTCTCTTTGTTCAGCAACACTGCCCAGAGGCCTTACCATTAAGCGCATAAGTCCTGCTCTGATTCGCCTTTCCAAAATGCAACACCTCAGATTTATCTAAATTAAACTCCATTAGCCACTCTTCAGCTCATTGATCAATCTGATCAAGTTTCCACTGTACTCTGAGGTAACCTTCTGCACATCCACACCACCTTCAATTTTGGTATCATCTGCAAACTTACTAACCATACTTCCTGTTAAGGAACAGGCCAGACTCAAAAACATTTCAAGAAAGTCACCCGAATTTTGTTAGTTGCTTTAAGCAGGTGTACAGTGAATATTCCAGAAGTGATGCAGTTGGTCAGACCACTTTGTTTTAAACAAAACAGAATTTATTTGCAAGATTACTGAAAGAAATATAAACAACAGAAAACAAAATACAGAATAACCTAAACTATCTGAAACCCCAACAGATTAGCATGATGCTATTCCCGATACTTGCAACAATCCCCACAAACACCCCTTGGCACAAAAGGTAAAATCAAACACAGGGTCTTACAGGAGAGAGGGAGGATCAGCATGGACCTGCTTCTTTGGGTCCAGCAGCTACAAAGCTTCACTGCTAAAACCCAAACCAAACCTCAGCCCGGGAGAACTGGTCATTTTACAAGTTTTTTTTTTAAACATGCCTGAGGCAGTATCTGTAAGCTATAATCAAACTGGCCCTAAAACCCTTCAACTTAAACTTTTCAGAGTCTGTCTTTTACGATCTCTCTGAAAAAAATCCAAGGACAGCATAACCTTGTTAAAGGAGCAGTATCGTCACACCCCTATGCTCACATCCAAATCATTTTTATAAATGACGAAAAGCAGTGGACTTAGAAACAATCCTTGGCACAGCATTGGTCACAGGCCTCCACTCTGAAAAGCAACCGTCCTCCACCACCACCCTCTGTATTGTGAGATGGGGAAGCAGTATGTCATTCCTGATTCTCCCAATGTAAGGCTATTACAACAACAACTTACAGTTTATGGAACCTGTCACATTGTCACTCTCCTAAGATTCCTCACAGGTGATGAACATGCTGATTAAAGATATCGATTTTAATGACACACTATCTTGAATGAGAGAGATGTCTAAGGAGGAAATTCTGGAACTTGTATTGTAGGCAGCTCAAAGCCTGGAGTGATGTAAGTGGGGTGAGTGAGAAAGGCTATTTGGAAAGGGGAATAAAAACTAAGAACTGTGGATGCTGTAAATCAGAGACAAAAATAGAAGTATCTGCTGAGTTCAGAGGAAGGGTCACTCGACCTGAAACATTAACTCCGATTTCTCTCCACAAATGCTGCCAGACTTGCTGTGCTTTTCCAGCAATTTCTGTTTTTGTGTAGAAAGGCAAGGAGTGAATTGGGTTTTAAAGTTGGCAAAGGTTCCAGATACTGTCTGTGATAGGCAGGAGGGTTGCCTCACGGAGCTTGAAGTATGGCAGTGCAAGCCCTGACCACAGTGGGACAGGAGATTTCTGCTGCTTTATACAGAATGACAGATCTTGTATCCGTGGGCTTATAAAATGTTACTGATCACCAGCAATCTGCTCTGAGGTAGAGTTGGGGTATGATGCTGCTAAGTGAAAAGGGATAGGTAACAGGGGGCTCCATACAAAGCTCTCCCCTCTTCTTACTATTTTCACCCCCAAAACCAAACGCGTACCTGTCACACTACTTCTATTCCAACCACAATACCTTGTCCCACAGTAGATGTGTTGGGCCTTGCACAAGTAAAGAGAAACAGTCATTGCTGGATTCTCCAGGGCTCAAACTCTCAGTGAACAGCAAAAGCAGCTGAGTAGTGAAAGCAGAGATTTCAGAAAACTGTTTGCACCTTCGCTAAGACCCGCAAAGTGCACCAGGAAAAACAAGAAGCAGCATCTGGACTACAAAATGGAATCAATCAATCACTTCGGGGGAGGCAGTAGGGGGCAGGTGGGCTGAGTTCACAAAATACTCAGTTTCCTTTGCTGGGTAATCCAAGATAGAGGATGGGAAAAATTGTGGCTGCTTTTTTTTGATGTATTTTCGTCAATTCTATGAGTGGTAATTACAGTTTGATAAGCTGTTGCATTGTCTATCTTCCTTCTTCCAAAACAAAGGCCAATGACTACATGGGAATTGGTTCAAACAGCAAAATACACTGTCTTACCCAGCAGTGAATCCACAAAGCTAACTGTTCTGCTGTTTGATTTCAAGTATCTCCAAACCACCAGAATCATTGAAAAAAAATTAACCAACAGTGAAATTCATAGCTGACCATGTTAGCCACCTTTGTTAGCTAAGTGGCTTTTTAAAGTGTAACCTTACCTTTCCTTTGTAAATTTACACTAGTGAGTAGACTGGGCTCCTTTTTGATGGAAAGTTTTATTTAGATTTGTCTCTTAATTAAACTTAAAAACTATAAAACATTGGTACTAATTTAATCTGGAGCAGTGTTTTTTTAAGAGCAGTAAGACTGCTGTTTTCTGGGTTTGTAGACTGCTAAGATGGCCCTTAGTAGAGTGGCATGCTCTTCCTGTCAGACGTGGGAGGTTAGGGAGAGTTTCCATGTTACTGATGATTATGTCTGCAGGAAGTGTGCTCATTGGAAATCCTATCGGATCACATAGATTGGTTGGAGAGGCAATGAGGTATTTACTGGAGCTGGGGGTATGATGGATAGTATTTATAGGAAGGGAGAAAAACTACAGATACAGTCAGGTAGATGGGTGACCTTCAGAAAAGGTAGAAGGGGTAGACAGGTTGTGCAGGAGTCTCCTGTGGCTATCCCCATCTGAAACAAGTATGCTGTTTTGGAAAATGTAGAGGGTGATGGACTTTAAGGGGAATGCAGTATTGACAGCCAGGTTTCTGATGCCGACACTGGCACTAATGTAACAAGGGATATCACAGGTTCCAAATGATTGACTGAGATAGGGGACTCTCTAGTCAGAGGCACAGACAGAGGTTTCTACCGCCGACAAGGAGACATCAGAATAGGGTACTGCCTCCCTGGTGCCAGGATCAAGGATATTTTGGAGAGGGTACAGAATATTCTCAACAGGGAGAGGGACTACCAGGAAGCCATTGTACACAATGGAGCTAGAAACATGGGAAGAGAAAAGGACGAGATTCTGAGGAGAGAACATAGAAAGTTAGGCAGGAACTTAAAAAAGGAGGTCCTCGAGGGTACTAATACCTGGATTACCTTGGTGCTTAGAGCTAGTGAGGGTATGAAATGGAGGATAGAGCAGATGAATGTGTGGCTGAGGAGCTGGTGCAGGGGAGAAGGGTTCACATTTTTAGATCATTGGAATTGCTTCTCAGGGGGAAGTGACCTGTGCAAGAAGCTCAGATTGCATCTGAATTGGAAGGGTACTAGTACACTGGCAAGATGATTTGCTAGACCTGCTTGAGAGGATTTAAACTATGGGACAGGAGGGGCACCCAGGGAGATAACGAGGTAAGAAATCAGTCTGAGATTGATAGTATTAAGAAAAGTCGAACAGTTAAGGCAGGCAGGAACAAAATAGTGAACAAGATAGGACTGACAAACTCATTTATTTCAATGCAAGAGGTCAAACAGGGAAAGGAGATGAACTCATGGTATGGTTGGGAACATGGGAATGGAATATCACATCGATTACAGAGGCGTGGCTCAGGGATGGATTGGACTGACAGTATTTGTATCCTACAACATCCTTCTATCCTTCTGATAGATTAGAGGGAAAGAGAGGAGGAGTGATGTTTTTGACTAATGTTTAACGTTATGACTATACTTCAGCAGGATATTCCTGGGAATACATCCAGGGAAATTATTTGGGTGATACGGAGAAAAAAAGAAAGGGATAGTCATCAGGAAGTTGAGAAACAAATTTCTAAGGAGATCTCAGTTAACTGTGAGAATAATAGGGTGGTTATGGTAGGGGATTTTAACTTTCCAAACATAGACTGCCATAGTGTTAAGGTCTTTTATACAGACATGAATACAGGAACATTTTCTGATTCAGTATGTGGATGTATCTACTAGAGAAGGTGGAAAACATGATCTACTCTTGGGAAATAAGGCAGGGTAGGTGACTAAGGTGTCAGTGGGGGAGCACTTTGGGGCCAGCTCCTGTAATTCTATTAGTTTCAAAGCAGTGAGGGAAAAGGAGAGACTGGATTTAAGAGTTGAAGTTCTAAATTGAACAAAGGCTAATTTTGACGGTACGAGGCAAGATCTTGTAAAAGCTGATTGGGGGGGGGGGGGCTGATGTTCGCAGGTAAAGTGATGGCTGGAAAATCGGAAACTTTCAAAAATAAGATATTGATAGTCCAGAGACAATATGTTCCTGTTAGGGTGAAAGGGAAGGCTGGTAGGTGGTGGGAATGCTGGGACTAGAGAAATTGAGATTTTGGTCAAAAAAAAAGGAAGCATATGTCAGGTATGGACAGCAGAGACTGAGTGAATCCTTAGGAGAGTATAAAAGCAGTAGCAGTGTACTTAAGAGGGAAATCAGGGGGGCAAAAAGGGGACTGAGATTGCTTTGGCAAGAAGGGTTAAGGAGAATTCAAAGGGATCTTATAAAGACATTAAGGACAAAAAGGGAATAGGGAGAGAATAGGGCCCCTTAAAGATCAACAAGGCAACCTTTGTGTGGAACCACAGGAGATTGGGGGGGCGGGAAAGAACCTAAACAAGTATTTTGCATGAGGGTTTACTGTGGAAAAGGATGTGGGAGATATAGAACATAGGGAAATAAACAGCAACATCTTGGAAAATGTCAAAATTACAGAAGTGGCGGTGCTGAACGTCTCACAACGCATAAAGGTGGATAAATCCTCAGGACCTGACCAGGTGCACCCTAGAACTATGCGGAAAGCTAGGGAACTGATTGCTGAGCCACTTGCTGAGATATTTGTATCACCGATAGTCACAGGTGAGATGCCGGAAGACTGGAGGTTGACTAACGTGATGCCACTATTTGAGAAAGTTGGTAGGGAAAAGTCAGGCAACTACAGACTGGTGAGCCTGACCTCGGTGGTGGGCAAGTTGTTGGAGGAACCCTGAGGGACAGGATTCACATGTATTTGGAAAGGCAAGGACTGGTTCGGGATAGTCAGTATGGTTTTGTGTATGGAAAATCATGTCTCACCAACTGGATTGCATTTTTTGAAGAAGTAACAAAAAAAAAGGGCAGAGCAGTGGACGTGATCTATGTGGAATTCAGTAAGGCATTCCCAAGGTTCCTCATAGGAGACTGGTGAGCAAGGTTACATAGAATCCAGGGAGAACTAGCCATTTGGATACAGAACTGGCTCAAAAGGTAGAAGGGTGGTGGTGGAGGGTTGCTTTTCAGACTGGAGGCCTGTTACAAGTGGAGTGCCACAAGGATAGGTGCTGGGTCGACTACTTTTCATCATTTATATAAATAATTTGGATGTGAGCATAAGAGGTATAGTTAGTAAGTTTGCAGATGACACCAAAATTTGAGGCAGTGGACAGCACAGAAGATACCCTAAGACAAGGCCAGAATCTTGATCAGATGGGCATTTGGAGTTCAATTTAGATAAATGTGAAGCGCTGTAGTTTGGAAATGCAAATCAGGGCAGGATTTATCCACTGAATAGCAAGGCATGGGTGTGTTGCTGAACAAAAGAGACCTTAGAATGCAGGTTCATAGTTTCTTGAAAGTAGAATCCCAGGTAGATAGGGTAGCTAAGGTATTTGGTATGCTTTCCCTTGTTGGTCATTGTGTGTGTTGCAGTTGTACAGGACATTGGTTCGGCCACTTTTGGAATACTGCGTGTAATTCTGATCTCCCTCCTATCAGAAGGATGTTGTGAAACTTGAAATGGTTCAGAAAAGATTTACAAGGACGTTGTCAGGATTGGAAGGTTTCAGCTGCAGGGTGAGGCTGAATAGGCTGGGGCTGTTTTCCCTGGAGTATCGGAAGCTGAGGGGTGACCTTATAGAGGTTTATAAAATCATGAGGGGCATGGACAGGGTGAATAGACAAGATCTTTTCCCTTTGGGTGGAGAAGTCCAAACGTACAGGGCATCGTTTAGGGTGAGAGGGGCAAGATTTAAAAGGGACCTATGAGCTGCCAGAAAAAGTGGTGGAGGCTCGTATAATCACAACATTTAAAAGGCATCTGGATGGATATATGAATAGGAAGGGTTAAGAGGGATATGGGCCAAGTGCTGGCAAAAGGGACTAGATTTATTGAGGATATCTGGTCAGTGTGGACAAGTTGGACCAAAGGATCTGTTTCTGTGCTGTACATCTCTATGACTCTATGTTCAAGAACATTTTCTTCATCAATGTAAATGTTCCTACTACAGAAAGAAGAAAATGTGACCTTCTCTTGTTTAATAAGGCAGGGCAAGTGACTGAAATGATAGTTGGGGAACACTTTGAGTCGAGTGATCATAATTCTATTAGTTTCAAAGTAGTTATGGAAAAGGATAAGGCTTCATTAGAAGGCATGGTTACTGAGTTAGCGGATGACACCAAAATTGGTGGTATATTGGACAGGAAAGAAGGTTGTCTAAGATTACAAAGCGATCTTGATCAATTGGATCAATGGGCTGAGGAATGGCAGAGTTTAAATTGAATAAATGCAAGGTATTGCATTTTGTAAAACAAACAAGGGTGGAACTTATACAATTAAAAGTAGAGTCTCAGATAGTGCTGTCAACAGAAAGACCTTGGGGTTCAGGTACAAAATTCTTTGAAGTTTGTGTCACATGTAGAGAGGGTGGTTAAGGCAGCATTCAATAGGCTAACCTTATTGCTCAGACCTTTGAGCATCGGAGTTAGGATATCATTGTTGAGGTTATGCAGGTTGTTGATGAGGCCTCTTCTGGAATACTATGTTCACTTCTGATCAGCCTGTTGTAGGAAAGATATCATTAAGCTGGAGATGGTTCAGAAGAGATCTAGCAGGGTGCTGCAGGGAACGGAGGTTTGCTTTCTAAAAAAACAGGCTGGAATCTTTTTTAGTGGACAGTAGGGGATTGAAGGGTGACCTTATATAGGTTTGTAAAATCACGAGGGACTTACATAAGGTGAATGGCAGGTGTCCTTCCCATAGAGTGGAAAACCTTAAGACTAGGAGGCATATTTTAAAGGTGAGAGGAGAACGATTTAAAAAAAAAGAGATGAGGGGCATGGACAGGGTGAATAGACAAGATCTTTTCCCTTCGGGTGGAGATGTTTCATACCGAGAATAGACTTCCAGAGGAAATGGTGGATCTGGGTTATAATGTTTCTAAAAGATATTTGATTAAGTACATGAATATGGAATGTTTGGAGGGACATGGGCCAAAGGCAAGCAGGTGGGATGAATTTAGTTTGGGATTACGGTTGGCATGAACTGGATGGACTGCAGGATCTGTTTCCATTCTGTACGAACGTATCTATGATTCACGAGGAAACTCAAATCTCTTTGCTCCAAAGTTGTAGATGACATGAAGCTGGGTTGGACAGTGAACTGTGAGCAGGATGCAGATATGCTTCAGTGTTGTCAGCAAAGTGATAGAAGGTGTCATCAACAGTGCCATCAAACAGCTCCTGCTCAGCAATAACCTGCTCAGCTCCTGAACTCATTGCAGCCTTGGTTCAAACATGGACAAAAAAGGTGATTTCCAGAGGGGAGAGTGACAGTCCTTGACATCAAGGTTGCATTCAACCAACTGTGGCATCAAGGAGCCCTCACGAAACTGGAATCCATGGGAATAAGGGGGCAAACTCTATCATAAAGTCAGAAGTAGGGATGTTCACCAATGATTGTGCAATGTTCAGCACCATTCGCCACTTCTCAGATACTGAAGCAGTCCGTGTTCAAATGCAACAAGATCTGAACAGTATTTAGACTTGGGCTGACAAGTGCAAGTAACATTCACGCTACACAAATGCCAAGCTACGACCACCACCAATGAGACAATCTAACCACTGCCCTTTGGCATTCAACTGTGTTACCATCACGGAATCCCCCACTACCAACATCTTGGGGGTTAGGAATATAATGGAATACTCCCCACTTGCCTGGATGGGTGCAGCTCCAACAACATTCAAGAAGCTAACACCAGATGAAGGATAATGTAGATAAATGGGAGATTATCCAGTTTGATCACAAAACATGAAGGCAGATTAATTTCTGAATGGCAAGAGGCTGGAAAAAGAGGAGGTGAAATAAGATCTAGTGTTCTTGTCCACGAGTCGCTGAAAGTAAGCACGCAGGTGTAGCAGGAGGTGAAAGTGGCAAACGGTGTATTGGCGAGAAGCAGGGATGTCTTGTTTCAATTGTACAGTCTTGGTTATTCCACATTGTGTGCAGGTTTTGAAATCTTACCTGATGAAGGATGCTTGCTTAATGGAGGGTGTACAACAAAGGTTTACCAGACTGATTGCTGGGTTGGCAGCACTGATGGATAAGGACAAAACGAATTGGTTAGGGTGAAACCCACTGGAAGGAAAGAGAATCTCACAGAAACCCTAAAACATTCTGACAGGACTAACAAGGTAAATACAGGAAGGATCTTCTAATGAGTGGGTAGTCAAAGGTTAAGGATATGGGGTAGGCCATTTAGGACTGAGATGAGGAAATATTTATTTTCTCAGAGTCTGGTGGTCTGCAGAATTCGCTGCAACACAAAGCAATTTAGGCCCAAACACAATGTTTCCAAATTGAAGATAGATATAGTTCTGAGGGCTAAAGGGATCAAAGGATATAGTCTAAAGGGAACAAGCTACTGAGTAGAATGATCAGCCATCATCATACTGAATAGAGGAGCAAGATCGAATGCCACAACAGTGTACTCCTGTTCCTATTTTCTATGTTTCTATTGTGTTAAAGGTGGGATATAAAAACAAAATGATTGTAACTGACACAAATATCTGCACTACATTTTCACTACTGGATGAAAATTCTGTAACTCCTTACTGAACAGCAATGTGGGCGCAGCTTTGCAACACAGACTGAAATGGTTCAAGAGGGTCAAGAAGGTGCAGAGTGAGTTCTGAACTGGCTGCTCTGTCTCTCGTTTTCTACCCAGCTCTCAAATTTTTCAATGTTCTGAGAAAAGCAAGAACAAAGTATATAGATCAAAGTAAATATTTACAGGAGTTTGCTGAAACTGTTTCCATTGACTGCTGCCTTGGAAATTAGATAAAGTTTACGTGCCTGTGAAAATTTCATTATCCAAGAATTGCACAAAGGCTTGGCATCCATTGTTGACAAGTATTTACTTGAACTGACAATTTATATTAATTTCAATTTCTGTTTCATCTATCCCTACGTGTCTGTCAGTCAGTGAGAGTGGAGGTTGTGAATGAAGAAAAAAAATGTGTTTAAATCACAGATATTGATGAGATTTTGTTGCTTATATTTGTTTTGCTCAAGTTATTATTTCTTCTTTCTATAAACTCAGTGTCCAAGATCTGTTACTCAAAGACTAGTTAAGAATGTTTGGGCAATGTGGTCATTCAATGTTTTAATTTCACTGTGTTGTGAATCCAGTGTTAGTGAAGCTGGTTTGCTTTGGGCTGCTATCCTTGTGTCATAAAAAGTGATGGTCAATATTAGCTCAGAAAAAGAAATGATCTCCAGTGCAGGACAAACAATTCCTGACCATGGGAAGATAAAGCTGGGAAATCACAACATATACTGGGAGATGGGCAGCAATAGAAACCTCATTTGCACACAGTCAGCAGAAATAACAACAAAATACTAATAAAGGTTCAAATAATCCTGGAATTAGAGACAGAGAGATGATGTGGAGAGGTATAAGAGAGCACTAGATGGGATACAGATTCAGATCCACAGGAAAGGTGCCACATCAACCCCAGGACTATGGAAGCACGACAGTGCACAACAAGATTGAAATTGTAGATGAATGCTCAAAAATACTCACCTGCCAAAGAATCCCACTATTTTCAAATATCCTGCTGGAGCCTGGAGCTGGAAAGATATCAGAAGCAAAGAAAAGAAATTCTTGCTGCCTTCAAATCTTATAAATCCCTGGGAAAGGAGATGACAGAAATCAGAAGTTCCAGTGAGGTTAGAAATGTAGCAAAGATAGGGTTACAGGGAATTGAAAGGAAAGTGGAATTGAGGTCAGAATCAGATCAACCATGAGCTCAATGAGCCAAATAAGACTATAAGATATCGCAGCAGAAACAGGCCACTCTGCCCATTGAGTCTGCTCCACCATTCGATCATGGCTGATTTGTTTCTCAAGCCCATTCTCCTGCCTTCTCCCTTTAACCCTTGATCCCCTCACAAATCAAATACACTCATAGACTAGGCCTTCACAGTCTTCTGCGGCAAAGCATTCCACAGATTCACCACCTTCTGAGTGAAGAAACTCCTCCTCGTCTCCATTCTAAAAGGGTATTCCCTGTACTGTAAGGCTGTGTCCTCAGTCCAGGGGGAGTAAGGGACAGGGGGGATGTGAGGAATGGGGTAGGGGTGGGGGTGGGCTCAGTAACGGATGGACAAAGGGGGAAGGAAGGAATGGGGGGGGGTGAAGGAGGAAGCCGTACGGTGTGAGGGGGCAGTGGTGGAGAGGGGGGGCCAAGGGAGTGGGAAGTGTGGTGTAAGAGGGAAAGGGGGAGGTAGAAGGAGTCAGTGGAGGGGAGTGGGGGGGTGAGAGAAGTGGTGAACTGACAATAACCCCAACGTCCGAAGGGCCCACACCGCTCAATTTTCTCCCTGTCACTCCCTGGTCTGCTCTCAAAGTCTCCTCCTAATTGGCAACCAGTTCAGTGAAACAGTTTTGTAAGTGGTCACTTTTCAATCAATCGCACATACACAAGTGCCTCCCAACACCATACTGCATATACTCCTCAGCAAATGTGGCTCAGTGGGTAGTACTGCTGCCTCACAGTCCCAGGGATCTGGGTTAGAGTCCTCCCATGGTTGACTGTCGGTGTGGAGTTTGCATGTTCTCCCCGTGACTGCACAAGCCTCCTCCAGATGCTCCGGTTTCCTCCCACAGTTCAAAGATGTGCAGATTCGGTGAGTTGCCCAAAATAATTGCCCCATTGTGTCCAGGATTTTTCAGGGTGGGTGGGTTAACCATGAGAAATTCAGGGTTACAGTAAAAAGGTGAGGCTGGGTGCGATGCTCTTCCGAGAATCATTGTGGACTAGATGGGCTGAATAGCCTTTTTCCACACTGTAGGTATTCTAGGATCACTGCAATGATTGAATTCAATCATTTGTTTAAAGCCCTATTCATACCAAAGACAGACAAACAGTCATTGAGTAATCTAGCATGGAAACAGACCCCTTGATCCAACCACTTCATGCTGACCATAATGTCAAACTATACTAATCCCACCAGTGTCTGCTTGGCCCATATCCCTTGAAACATATCTTATTCATGTACTTATCCAAATGTCTTTTAAACGTTGTAACTGTATCTGCCTCCACCACTTCCCTCTGAAACTTCATTCCACACACAAACCATTTTCACCTCTCTGTGAAAAAGAAGTGTCCCTCACCTTATTAAAATCTTTCTCCTCTCACGTTAAAACTACATCCCTCATCTAGAAATCACCCACTGTGGGATATAAATGAATTAATGTTATTTCTGCAAGTATAAATTCTGATACAGAATAGGAATGAGAAAATACATATTCAGCAAAAAGAAAGGATATGTGAGCATGAGACATGAATACAGAACAATGGTGGATATATGGGCAAACAGGAAAGCATCTGTTTCCCCTCCTCAAGTCACAGGAACTAACCCTAATCAAAGAGGTCAAAGTGGCCTCTGGATGGAAATAGATGCTGATAGAAGAAAAGATATGCCCAATCAATAATCTATAATAGACTGACGTCAAACACCCTTATGGGAGTCAGAGATAAGAGTTTGTCACGGACAAAACAGGATAAACAGAAGTTGTGGGATACGTCTTAAGGAAATGAGTGACGTAAGCGAAGCAGGGAACAGACAATGGAATAAGGAAAACATATGATATAAATTGCGAGGGTTTTTTGGATATAGTGTGCATTCTGTAATTACCTTACCTGGTAATTAGACAAGGCACCCACCTATAGGTGTATAAATAAAAAAGAAGCTGTTATTCAGATATTTGTCTCGGACTGAAATTATTAAAGTGAGTGAGCTTTTGTTTCTCACAATTGGGGGCTCGTCCGGGATTTTCTTCCATCACCGGGGGGAGTGGCTGGCCTTGGACACTGGGAAGACGCGTCCCGTTCCCCATTGAGGAGCGGTCTCGTGTCCCGGTTTGGTCTGCTCCCTTGGGTGACTGATGTGAATCCTATAAGAGAGACATCTGAATCAGACAGTGATAGGAACTTGATAGAAGATACGGTGACAAAAGGGGCCAGACAATTCTGTGCACAGACCAAGGTAAGAAAATTGACTTTTAAGTATTGCCTTGGTGGCCGGGAAAAGAGGAATTTACTCGCTGGGGGACTAGCGAGGGCCCCGGGAAAATGGGGGGTAGGCAGAGTAGCTGTCACGGAGTAAGGGATGAAAAAGTCCCTGGTAACATTCCTCCTGAAAGTCCGTTGGGGAGGATGTTGCGGGATTGGACAAGTAATACTTGTACAAGGGCAAAAGATAAAAAGAAAATGATTAAATATTGTTGTTTCGTATGGACCAAAGAACCAATCCTTCGTCCGGCTGTCTTCTGGCCAAAGTATGGTTCGGACGAGGATTGGGTCTGTCAGTATTTAGGGTTGTATGTGAATGGAAAACAACCTTTTAGTCAAGAGGAGGCGGATTATGCGTCCTGTTGGAAGGGCAGTTTGGGAATGATGTTAGTAAAGAGAAAGGATTCCCCCTCTGCCCCACCCAGTCCCTGGGATCCTCTTAACTGTTTGCCCCCCCCCCCCCACCGTATCATAAAATCAGGTTAGGTGAACAAGGTGAAGGAGGACAGACAGACAGACAGGGAACAGATGATTCACAAGAGGAGGACGAAGGGACAGGGGCTGGGGATGTTGTTGTTCCTGACCCTCAATTCTCAGCAAAAGAAAGGGAAGCTACAGTAGATGTAGAGGAGGCCTCCGGAGAATCTAAATCAAAGTCTAAGGGGGGAAAACAAAAGAAAAAGGGGAAAAACGTAACGACTTATCCCCTTCGGGAGGTACCCATAGGGGACAAAGACATTGGTTTGTAAGTGCCCCCCTCACCAGTGGGGAGGTCAGAACATTTAAAAAGGAAATGAAGGTCCTGGTTGAGGATCCGGTGGGGTTGTCTGAACAAATTGATCAATTTTTGGGGCCCAGTCTGTATACCTGGGCTGAATTAATGTCTATTTTGAATATACTATTTACTGGGGAGGAGAGGGGACTTATACGAGGAGCTGCCATTAAAATATGGGACAGGGAACACCCGATTGGAGATGGGGATGCTGGACAGGGAGAGGTGAAGTTTCCCCTCAGAGACCCCCAGTGGGAAAACCAAAACCCGGAGCATAGAGAAGAAATGAGGGAATTGAAAGACCTGATTCTAAAAGGGATAAGGGAGGCAGTTCCGAAGTCACAGAATTTGATTAAAGCCTTTGAAATTAGACAGGAGAAAGATGAGACTCCCTCAGCTTTCTTGCAAAGATTAAGGGACTCAATGCGGAAATACTCTGGAATGAACCCTGAGGACCCAGTGGCACAGGGTCTTTTGAAAGTACATTTTGTGACAAAAGCATGGCCAGACATACAGAGAAAGATACAGAAGATAGAAGGATGGAGCGAAAAACCATTAGATGAATTGTTGAGAGAGGCACAGAAAGTGTTTGTAAAGAGGGAGGATGAGAGACAAAAACAGAAGGCGAAAATGATGGTAGCTACGGTTGAGGAGGTAATTAAGAGGAGAATGGAACCAATAGTGAGCAACCGGAGTGGCAGGAGGCAGCATGTAGGGCAGAGAGGAAGAGGAAGAGGGAGAGGACAAGGGGGAACATTTGATAGAGGGTTTGAGCGACAGGGGCAGAGATGGAAGTCGCTACAGGCAGGATGCTATTATTGTGGAAAGATAGGGCATTTTAAGCGGGAGTGTCCTGATTTACAAAGGAAAGAAAAGGCAATTCCGCTTATGAATTATGATGAAGAATAGGGGTGTCAGGGGTTCCTGTCCTCGGGGGCCCACCAGGAACCCTTGATAAACTTGAAGGTGGGACCCTGTAGGGAAGAGGTAGTCTTCCTAGTAGATACGGGGGCAGCACGGTCATCGCTGAATTTTAAACCAAAGAAAGTAGAAATGTTAACACGGTCAATTACTGTTTCGGGGGTGAAAGGGGAAGGATTTACTGTTCCACTATTTGAACCTATGATGATAGAAGGTCCTAAAGGTAGGGTTACAGGGGAACTGCTGTATATCCCTGATATAGGAAGTAACTTACTGGGGAGAGACCTAATTATCCTTTTAGGACTGGAGATTGGAATTCAGGAAAAAGAATTAGTTGTACAACTGGCAATATTGACAGAGGATGCAGAGAGAGAGATATAGACCCTATAGTATGGGCTAGAGAAGGGAATCGTGGAAAACTACAGATCCCTCCCCTTTTAATAAATTTAAAACGGAAAGGGGACGTTGTCTGTGAACGACAATATCCTATTTCCATAGAAGGTAAACGGGGACTGCAGCCAGTAATTGAGGGACTGATTAGAGATGGACTGTTGGAACCATGTATGTCTCCTTATAATACCCCAATTCTACCAGTACGGAAATCTGATGGAACTAATCGATTGGTGCAAGATTTGAGAACATTAAATCGGATAGTACAGGTCAGGCACCCAGTGGTGCCAAACCCCTATACGTTATTAAGTAAGATCCCTCATGACCACAAATGGTTTAGTGTGATAGATTTAAAGGATGCCTTTTGGGCTTGTCCCTTGGCGGAGGAAAGTAGGAATTTGTTTGCCTTTGAATGGGAGGATCCCAAGACAGGGCGGAAACAGCAATACCGATGGACTGTGCTCCCCCAGGGGTTTACGGAATCCCCGAATTTATTTGGACAGAAGTTAGAACAAATATTGGAGAAATTTAGCAGCGACAAGGGGACTACCCTGTTGCAGTATGTAGACGACCTCTTAGTATCAGGAATAAGAAGAGACAGAGTAGTAGAAGCCACTAACAAATTATTGAATTTTCTGGGCCAGCAGGGCCTGCGAGTATCTAAAAACAAATTACAATATGTGGAGCAAGAAGTAAAATACTTGGGACATTTAGTGAGTGAGGGTAAGCGAAAGATAAGCCCGGAGCGGATAGAGGGAATAGTGGGGATGCCACTGCCCAGCACTAAACGAGAGTTACGCAAATGTTTGGGTCTAACGGGATATTGCAGATTGTGGATAGATTCCTATGCTCAGAAGACTAGGAAATTATATCTCAAACTAATAGAGGGGGAGCCAGAACATCTAAATTGGAATGATGAGGAAAAAGAACTAGTCGAGAAACTCAAAAGAGATTTGATTTATGCCCCCGTGTTAGCCTTACCCTCCCTAGATAAACCCTTCCACCTCTTTGTCACTGTAGATAAGGGAGCGGCTTTAGGAGTATTAACCCAGAGGTGCGGAGGGATTAAACAGCCAGTAGCATATCTTTCAAAGCTATTGGATCCAGTATCCCTAGGGTGGCCTGAGTGTGTGCAGGCTGTGGCTGCCACTGCACTGTTGGTGGAGGAAAGCAGAAAGCTTACATTTGGGGGAGCCCTAATAGTAATCACTCCACATCAAGTGAGAACAATCCTAAACCAAAAAGCTGGGCGATGGTTGACAGACTCGCGGATTTTGAAATATGAGGCGATACTGATAGAAAAGGATGATTTAGTGTTGGTCACCGACAATTGTTTAAATCCAGCTGCTTTTCTTTGGAAAGGGGAAGGAGACTCTCCTCAGAATCCAGGGCACGACTGCCTTGACATTATTGAATACCAAACTAAGGTCCGTATGGACCTGAGAGATGTTCCACTTCATGCAGGGGCTAGACTTTTTATAGACGGGTTGTCCCGGGTGATTGAAGGGAAAAGGCATAATGGGTATGCAGTCGTAGACGGGACAGAAGGTCGTGTGGTGGAGGCAGGAAGGTTGCCAAATGGGTGGTCAGCTCAGACCTGCGAACTCTATGCATTGGAGAGAGCCCTTAGGACATTAGAAAATAAAGAGGGAACAGTATACACTGATTCTAAATATGCATTTGGTGTTGTGCACATGTTCGGAAAGATATGGCAGGAAAGAGGATTGATCAATAGCCGGGGGAAGGAATTAGTTCATGAAGAATTGATTAAACGGGTCTTGGAATCTTTATTACTCCCCCAAGAGATAGCCGTAGTGCACGTAAATGGTCATCAGAAAGGAAATGAACCAGAGGTTAGGGGAAATAGATTAGCTGATGAAGTGGCTAGGGAAGCCGCCCTGAACCCACAAGAAGTGGTGATTCATTCCCTAATACCTACTGTTCCAGGTCCTAGGGAAGCTCCTATATTTACTGAAAAAGAAGAAAGAGAATTGAGAGATTTAGGGGCTACAAAGACAGCTGACGGGCATTGGAAGTTATCTGATGGAAGGGAAATGTTAAACAAAATGATGATGCGAGAGATTATGGCTATCCTACACCAAGACAGTCACTGGGGAGTACAAGCAATGTGTGATTTAGTTCTTAGGGAATATGGATGTAAAGGGATATATACCATTGCTAAACAAATATGTGAGGGATGCATAATATGCAGAAAGGTAAATAAAAAAGTTCTGAGAAAACAGGCCCAGGGAGGAAGAGACCCAGGATTATACTGAACTACCTAGAGTAGGAAGATTAAAATATATGTTGGTCATAGTAGATCATTTATCTGGTTGGGTTGAAGCATACCCCCTGGCTACCGCCACTGCAAATGGGGTGTCTAAAACAATATTAGAGCACATAATTCCCCGATATGGGTTAGTGAACCGTATAGATTCCGACCAAGGAACTCATTTTACCTCTAAAGTGTTACAGGGGGTAATGAAGGGGTTGGGGATTTCCTGGGAATTCCATACTCCATGGCATCCACCATCATCAGGAAGAGTCGAGAGAATGAACCAAACACTCAAACGACAGCTCTCTAAATTGATCATAGAAACCATACTCCCTTGGACCAAATGTTTACCTATAGCTCTCTTGCGAGTACGAACAGCCCCGAGGAAAGATTTGGGACTATCCCCCTATGAAATTTTATTTGGATTACCTTATTTGGGAACGCAGGGAGAATTGCCAATTCCTGAAACTAAAGATTTGTTTTTAAAGAAGTATATACTGGGCTTGTCCTCCTCTTTATCTTTCCTTAGAAAACAGGGTCTATTGGCACAGACTCCGCCCCTTGAATTTGCTGTTCATCCCATCCGGCCAGGAGATTGGGTCTTAATAAAATCATGGACAGAGACTAAGCTGCAGCCAGACTGGGAAGGGCTGTACCAGGCTCTTTTGACTACCGAAACGGCAATAAGGACGGCGGAAAAAGGCTGGACTCATTACACTCGGATCAAAGGGCCAGTGGACCCTCCAGTTGAGGAAGAAGTCTGGACAGCCGAATCAACGCAAGACCCGCTGAAACTCAGACTAAAGAGACTTTGAGTAATTGACTATACAGTGGCGACGCGGGCGCGGGATTATTTCCGTAAGATTGTATATTAAGCCTTTTTGTGTTTTAGCATAGCGATTAGAATACTGGGAATGCTTAGAGTTATGATGCTAGTCCTCTTCGTATTAGGATTTTGTCAAATATCATTTTCATATGTATTATTAATGGTTCCTGAGTCTGATAATCCACAAGTAATAGACACTGATGTATGTAGCTTAGTAAATTGTGGGAATGTAGCTAATCAGAGACAATACCGCAACTCAGAGATACATCTTAAGTCCTATGGGGATGGCCTCGGGGATGGTACCTGGTATAATGGTCTTGTCACAATACACCGGCCCCCTTCCGACCAGCACGCGATTGTCCCAATAAAAAGTGTAACCCCATATATTTAACGATAAGGAAAACCACATGGCACGAAGCAGTTTTGGGAGGTGGCACTTATGAGATACAATTAAATGAAACATTTGGGATTGAAATGAAAGCAAATGGGAAGGAGTTTGTGGGCTGTTGTTTTCGAATTAGCGTAGGACAGGGAAAACGGGTAGAATTACTGGGTAATGAGATACAACCTTTCACCCCTCCCGATGATCCTAAAGTAGTAAAAATTATAGAGGTAAAGGATTTGAAACAGACCATCGAGATAGAGACTGGGTACGGGGATACAAATGCCTGGGTTGAATGGGTAAAGTATACTGTAAAAAGTCTGAACAAAAGCAATTGCTATGCATGTGCCTCCGGTAGGCCAGTGGCCCAGGTGGTTCCCTTTCCGCTCGGGTGGAAGCGAGACAGGAAGGGCATGAAATGTATGATAGCCCTGTATCAGGATGAGACTGCATGGAATGATAGGAATTGTACCTCCCTATCTCTGATGTTCCCTCCCTTGGAGGAGAAAGATGCAAAAGTTCCCCCCACATTTTCCGCCGCAGTTGGAAATCACACGTCATGTGTGCACAGGCGAGGTACGAGCCGGTCGAGAGATTTGGGGGAGCTGAAATTATGTACAGAGATTAAGAATGTTACCGAAACGGAGAAGGGAGGGAACTACTCAGCATTAAAGGTTGCCCGAGCGGATCTGTGGTGGTACTGTGGAGGAAAAATATTGAGACCCACCCTACCTCCGGATTGGAAAGGGATATGCGCAATTGTACAATTGGCAATTCCATTTACCTTGGCATTTGAGAAGGAGAAGATAGTAAGAAAAAGGGGAAGGGGTAAGAGATTACTGTTAGATACTTCTTTTGATGACAGGATTTATCTTGATTCGGTAGGAGTTCCTAGGGCAGTACCTGATGAATTCAAGGCTCGTAACCAGATTGCAGCAGGCTTTGAGTCAGCTCTCTTTTGGTGGGTAACAATTAATAAAAATGTAGATTGGATAAATTACATTTTCTATAATCAACAGCGATTTATAAATTATACAAGAGAGGGGGTTAAAGGAATATCAGAACAGCTTGATGCGACGAGTAGGATGGCATGGGAAAATAGAATAGCCCTTGATATGATTTTAGCAGAGAAAGGGGGTGTATGTGTGATGTTAGGAGGAAGCTGTTGTACCTTTATTCCTAATAACACTGCGCCAGATGGTTCGATTACTCGGACCTTACGGGGATTGACTACCTTAGCAGAGGAACTGGCTGAGAATTCAGGAGTAGACACATCTCTCACAGGGTGGCTTGAATCCTGGTTTGGAAACTGGAAGGGGGTGGTGGTTTCTATCCTTACTTCCCTGATAGTAGTAGTCGGGGTATTGGTGGCCATTGGCTGTTGTATCATACCCTGTATACGAGGGCTCACCCAGAGGCTGATTGAAACAGCCTTGATGAAACGAATGCCCCTGAGGGGAAATTTGACAGAGGGACTTTATCAACTAAATAATAAGGAGATGAGTGAGACTAAGATGGATGAAATCTCTGAAATGATGCTTGCGAATTTTGGGAACAATGTTTAAAAAAAAAAAAGAGGGAGACAAAAATGCAGAAGATAACAGATAGTAATGAAAAGAAAAAGGGGAAATTGTGGGATATAAATGAATTAATGTTATT
Organism: Chiloscyllium plagiosum; assembly: GCF_037043375.1. Classification (NCBI taxonomy): domain Eukaryota; kingdom Metazoa; phylum Chordata; class Chondrichthyes; order Orectolobiformes; family Hemiscylliidae; genus Chiloscyllium; species Chiloscyllium plagiosum. The sequence goes on along the minus strand of NW_028270184.1, from coordinate 19,046,528 downwards.
TCTGCAAGTATAAATTCTGATACAGAATAGGAATGAGAAAATACATATTCAGCAAAAAGAAAGGATATGTGAGCATGAGACATGAATACAGAACAATGGTGGATATATGGGCAAACAGGAAAGCATCTGTTTCCCCTCCTCAAGACACAGGAACTAACCCTAATCAAAGAGGTCAAAGTGGCCTCTGGATGGAAATAGGTGCTGATAGAAGAAAAGATATGCCTAATCAATAATCTATAATAGACTGACGTCAAAACACCCTTATGGGAGTCAGAGATAAGAGTTTGTCACGGACAAAACAGGATAAACAGAAGTTGTGGGATACGTCTTAAGGAAATGAGTGACGTAAGCGAAGCAGGGAACAGACAATGGAATAAGGAAAACATATGGTATAAATTGCGAGGGTTTTTTGGATATAGTGTGCATTCTGTAATTACCTTACCTGGTAATTAGACAAGGCACCCACCTTTTGGTGTATAAATAAAAAAGAAGCTGTTATTCAGATATTCGTCTCGGACTGAAATTATTAAAGTGAGTGAGCTTTTGTTTCTCACACCCACCACCTGCCATTCACCTTATCTATACCCCTTATGATTTTATAAACCTCCATACGGTCAACTTTCAACCTACTACACTCCAGTGAAAAAAGGCCTAGCCTTTCCAGCCTATCCTTATACGTAGCGCCTCGACATACGAACGACCCCGTTCACGAACAAATCCGTTTACGAACAGGATTGTTTGTAAAACTTTGCTTCAACGTACGTACAAAATTCAAGGTACGAACGAAGGTACAAATGCAAAAAGCCAGTGGCTTCATTGTCATTGTTCTGCTTTGCTACGTGCGCTTTGAATATCCGAACAATGGGAAAATTGATTCAGTTCGCGAACTTTTCGGTTCACGAACCGGGTCCCGGAACGGATTAAGTTCGTAAGTCGAGACGCTACTGTAAATTCAAACATTCCATATCCTGGCAACATCTTGGTAAATATCTGCTGAACCCTCTCTAATTTAATGGCATTCTTCCTGTAGCACAGCAACCAGAACTGGACACAGCACACCAGAAGAGGCCTCACCAACATCCTGTATGACCTCAATATAATGTCCCAATGCCTACACTCGATGGTCTGAGCAATGAAGGAAGCGTACTAATATCTTCTTGAGGTTTAAGGGATAAATTAGAAAAAGTTCAAAAATTACAAAACTGGCCAGAATACTTCAGTAGTTTCCATGATGCATTATTTCACAGATACTAACGTTGCCAAATCCTCAGACTGTCGCATCAATAGACAAAATTCTTCTCTCAAAAAACCAAAAGGTCAAAAATAGATTAGATTAGATTACTTACAGTGTGGAAACAAAAATCTCCAGCTTGCTTCTGTTTGATCACATCCTCTCCCAGACTTGCTGGCACCAGTTCCCAGACACTAACCTCATTAATAGTCAAACATCTCCTATCTGGTTAAGCACACTGCCATCCTCTAGTGTCTACAGAGTTTTTAAATCAAGAAACAACCTGCAATTAACATCCAGGCTCAGCCTTAACAACAAACACCAGCTGGTTTACTCTTTTCAAAACAAGCTACTGCTCACAATCCAGAGGTCCACCATTGACCTCATTTTCAAAACAAAAATGATTTTAAAATTCAGCAAAAGTTCTCTCACAGTGTACTGACTGTGGAAAGAACTTTAACCAGTGATTAAGTGAATAAAACACAACACATTAGAGTTTAGAACAATGATAGATCTCATTGAAGCAATTCAGATTTTGAATTATCTAGACAGGGTGTGAGAGGATATTCCCATTCATGCAAGAATACAAGACTAGAAAGTATAATCTCAGAATGAAGGGATATCAAAAATGAGAGGAGGAATTTCTCCTTGTTGGAACTCTTTGCCACAGTGCTGTGGGGGCAGAGTCTGTTTGTACCTTTAAGGCTGAGATAGACAGATTCTTGATCAGTAGGGGAAACAAAGATTCCAAGAAAATGCTGGAAAGACGACATGAGGAATATTTGATCAGCCACAATCCTATTGAATGATGTAACTGGCTTGAGGGGCCAAATGTTCTGATTACATATGGTCTTCCAGTGGACTTAGAAATAACTGAGTTACACAGCATGAGTAAAAGTATACCAGGGAACCGACTGCAGAAAGAGCTTTAAGAGCTCATTAGCACCTATGGAATTCACTGCCCAGTGAAGCAGTTGACACTACCTCTTTGAATGTTTTTGAGGCAAAGATAGACTTGTGAACTGTAAAGGAATTAAAGATTGTGGTGAGCAGGTGCGTAAGTAGTGCTGAGTTCATGAAAAGATTAGCCAGGCTGATATTGAACGGCAGAGCAGGCTCAGTGAGTCAGATGGCCTACTCCTGTTCATCTTTCTTATGTTAACCTAGACTGAAAGAGAAATTATATGGATGTTCTGTCCACTCAGTTAGAATTTACCTGACTATCCGGCCAGCAGAGACACTATTGATGTCCTGTGGAAATATCAGGATAATGACAGAGACACTCAGTTACCCATCTGAGTTGCCCACCCAATGGTGCAGTCACATTCCCCTGCTCCATGTGCAGGAAGGACTCAGTCAGACATCCAGCTGCTGAAAGCCTTGTAAAGTTTTCAGGGGGACGACAGTGGTTAGATTCTGGTGGGATTGCTGCTTTTTTAAATCCCAGCCAGCTACATCTCCCCTTCGTAAGCCCGCCCTCCGACGGGGAGAAACCAAACAAACCAGAAGGGCCCCAGATGGAGTCATTGGCTCAGATGTAAAGGAAGGAGGGGGAGAATGGAAAGGCTACACACGGCTCCGCCCACTCACGGTGACATCACCGCGCTAACGGCGCCTGCAGACCCCCCCAACCCGACCAAAACAAATACTACTGGCCTTCAACGGGGGCCTGTGGCAGGAAGAGGCCTGAGACTCTCTGCGGCACCGGAACACCCGATTTGAGCATTGCGACCTAAACTTCGCAATCGTGAATTCTTCTTTTCAGAATGTTTCTCCGAGCACTGGCCTTTTTAACCTTTACTTACCGCCCGTGGATGTGATAAACAAACATTCACTTCCAACCGTCACTCCCGGCACACGCATATTCAATATCCCAACCAACTGTGCGCATGCGTCGCTCTTCCTCCCGCATGATTGACAACGCCTCAGGGCAAATAGGAAGCAGAAGGCGTGATAGTAGCTGCCAGCCATCCAATCAGAGTAAACATCAGGTGACACTTGCCCAATCAGAGATAGTGGGCGGGCTGCAGTCTTAACCTATCGAAGGGTGTGAGGGGCGGGATTAGTTCTCCAACCAATCTGTGAATGAGGAGTTAATCATCACACAACCAAGGCGAGAGTCCAACAGGTTAACTTGGAAGCACTAGCTTTGACAGCGCTGCTCCTTTATCAGGTAGTTGTGGAGTATCCTGATGAACGAGCGGGGCTCAGAATGCTAGTGCTTCCAAGTAAACCTGTTGGACTATAACCTGGTGGTGTGTGATTTTTAACTTAGTATATCCCAGTCCAACACCGGCATCTGCAAATCGTGAATGAGGAGGCGGTCCTGGACTGACGGGAGAGGCGGGGCTGCTTTTTCTCACTGTTTCTGCAGCACATTTAATGGAAGCATTTCCAGATCGTCAATTTCAAACAGATATCAAGCAATATCAAATAAAGTCACTCCCCATTCTTTAACTCCTCAATATCATCGGCCTTTCACTGTGCAAGATAAAAGGGTGTGTGCGAAAAGATTTCCGGGGTTAGTGTCACCCCAAAAACTCAGATTTAACAGCCGGCGCAGGAGGTTGTCCAGGTCTGGGCACCTCACCTGTGGAAGGAAAGGCAAGGGAAAAGCACAAATATACCCAATTAATCCCTGGATCATATTAAGAGCAGGGTATTGCAAAAATTTAATTCCCCTGCTCCCTTTCCAAAGCTCTGCAAGATTATTTGCCTTAAATTCTTGTTTAATTTCCTTTTTTAAACTGTCGATTCTTTTGGTTTCCACCCAAAAGCAGAGAGGACTGGAAAAGATGCTTTATTCCCCCGTGTGTCTTGCCTGTCTTGTAAGTGATTGGTCTAATACACTAGAAGAAAGTGAGGACTGCAGATGCTGGAGATCAGAGCTGAAAATGTGTTGCTGGAAAAGCGCAGCAGGTCAGGCAGCATCCAAGGAAAAGGAGAATTGACATTTCGGGCATAAGCCCTTCTTCAGGGATGAGGAAAGTGTGTCCAGCAGGCTAAGATAAAAGGTAGGGAGGAGGGACTTGGGGGAGGGGCGTTGGAAATGCGATAGGTGGAAGGAGGTCAAGGTGAGGGTGATAGGCCGGAGTGGGGTGGGGTCAGAGAGGTCAGGAAGAAGATTGCAGGTTAGGAAGGCGGTGCTGAGTTTGAGGGATTTGACTGAGACAAGGTGGGTGGAGGGGAAATGAGGAAACTGGAGAAATCTGAGTTCATCCCTTGTGGTTGGAGGGTTCCTAGGTGGAAGATGAGGCGCTCTTCCTCCAACCATCGTGTTGCTATTGTCTGGCGATGGAGAAGTCCAAGGACCTGCATGTCCTTGGTGGAGTGTGAGGGGGAATTGAAGTGTTGAGCCACAGGGTGGTTGAGTTGGTTGGTCCGCGTGTCCCAGAGGTGTTCTCTGAAACGTTCCGCAAGTAGGCGGCCTGTCTCCCCAATATAGAGGAGGCCATATCGGGTGCAGCGGATGCAATAAATGATGTGTGTGAAGGTGCAGGTGAATTTGTGGCAGATATGGAAGTATCCCTTAGGGCCTTGGAGGGAAGTAAGGGGGGAGGTGTGGGGGCAAGTTTTGCATTTCTTGTGGTTGCAGGGAAAGGTGCTGGGAGTGGAGGTTGGGTTGGTGGGGGGTGTGGACCTGACGAGGGAGTCACGGAGGGAGTGGTCTTTTCGGAACGCTGATAGGGGAGGGGAGGGAAATATATCCCTGGTGGTGGGGTCCGTTTGGAGGTGGCAGAAATGACGGTGGATGATACGCTGTATATGGAGGTTGGTGGGGTGGTAGGTGAGGACGAGTGGGGTTCTGTCCTGGTGGCGGTTGGAGGGGCGGGGCTCAAGGGCGGAGGAGCGGGAAGTGGAGGAGATGCGGTAGAGGGCATCGTCGACCACGTCTGGGGGGAAATTGTGGTCTTTGAAGAAGGAGGCCATCTGGGTTGTACGGTGTTGGAACTGGTCCTCCTGGGAGCAGATGCGGCGGAGATGAAGGAATTGGGAATATGGGCTGGCGTTTTTACAGGGGGCAGGGTGGGAGGAGGTGTAGTCGAAGTTGCTGTGGGAGTTGGTCGGTTTATAGTAAATGTCCGTGTTGATTCGGACGCCCGAGATAGAAATGGAAAGATCTAGGAAGGGGAGGAAGGAGTCTGAGACGGTCCAGGTGAATTTGAGGTTGGGGAGGAAGGTGTTGGTAAAGTGGATGAACTATTCAACCTCCTCGTGGGAGCTCAAGGCAGCGCCGATACAGTCATCGATGTAGCAGAGGAAAAGGTGGGGGGTGGTGCCAGTGTAGCTGCGGAAGATGGACTGTTCCACATATCCTACAAAGAGGCAGGCATAGCTGGGGCCCATGCGGGTGCCCATGGCTACTCCTTTGGTTTGGAGGAAGTGGGAGGATTGGAAAGAGAAGTTGTTCAGGGTGCGGACCAGTTCAGTCAGTCGAAGGAGGGTGTCAGTGGAAGGGTACTGGTTGGTACGGCAGGAAAGGAAGAAGCGGAGGGCTTTGAGTCCTTTGTGATGGGGGATGGAGGTGTACATGGACTGGATGTCCATGGTGAAGATAAGGCGTTGGGGACCGGGGAAGCGAAAATCATGGAGGAGGTGGAGGGCGTGGGTGGTGTGCCGAACATAGGTGGGGAGTTCTTGGACTAAGGGGGACAGGACCGTGTCGAGGTATGCAGAGATGAGTTCGGTGGGGTAGGAGCAGGCTGAGACAATGGGTCTGCCGGGGCAGTCAGGTTTGTGGATTTTGAGCAGGAGGTAGAAAGGGGCGGTGCGGGGTTGTGGGACTATGAGGTTGGAGGCGGTGGATGGGAGATCCCCTGAGGTGATGAGGTTATGGATGGTCTGGGAGATGATGGTTTTGTGGTGGTAGGTGGGGTCATGGTCAGTTGTAGATACTGGTTGTCCTGGTTGTGTCCAAATTTTGTTGGTCGGAACGTAGTCCGGAGTCCGTGCGGGATCAGTCAGTTCCATCGGTAGGTGCTGAGGAAGGAGATGTGGCTGTGGTAGCAAGTCTGTTTGAGGACGTGGCTGAAGAGCTTCTGTGCAGAGGAGATGTCTTGGGGTGTGCAGTGAGAGAGGGACTCACTGAAATCCTTGTAGAGGGAGGAAGAGAGCTTCTTCAAGGAAGGCATCCTTGCAAGAGGATTCGCAGTAGGTTACACACTTTCCTCATTCCTGAAGAAGGGCTTACGCCCGAAACGTCGATTCTCCTGTTCCTTGGATGCTGCCTGACCTGCTGCGCTTTTCCAGCAACACATTTTCAGGTCTAATACACTAGCCAACCTTTAAAAATGTGTATAAATCACTTAAACAAGAGAATTGCAGACATGGTAGCTAACGATGGATAGAAAATATTTTTAATACATTCATGGGATGAGGGTGACAGTGTCTGCCCATCCCTAATTGCCTAGAGGCCAGTTAAGACACAACCACATTGCTACAGGTCTGGAGTTACATGTAGGCCAGACCAGGTAAGGGTGGCAGTTTCTGTCCCTCAAGAACATTAGTGAACCAGATGTGTTTTTCCAACAATCTGTAATTCATGGTCATCATCAGACTCTTGATTCCAGGTATTTATTGAATTCAAATTCAACAGTCTGCTGTGGCGGGATTTAAACCCAGGTCCCCAGAACATTATCTGGGTCTCTGGATTAGCAGTCTAGCATAATACTGCTAGGCTGTTGCTTCCCCCATAAATATGTTATGATGAAGACATAAGGAGTTTATGGACCCACACGGACGAATTTTGTGAATAGAAAAAAATAATGCAGATGGAGTATAATGTAGGAAAATGTAAAGTCGTTCACATTGGCATGAAGAATAAATAAGAGCAGAACATTACTTTTAAATGGAGAATGGCTGCAGAATTGTGAAGCTTGGAAGGATTGAAAGCACCGGTGACAGAGAGTTAGTGCACAGATGCACCACGTAATCAAGGGACCTAATGGGCTACTATCCTTTATTAATGCAGGAACTGAACATAAATGTAAAGATGTTATGCTTCATTTGTGCAGGAAATTGGTAAGATTCACATCGCAAATACTGTATGCTGTTTTTATCTTTGTCGAGGAAGTGTGTACATTTATTGGAGTGATTCAGAGGAAGTTTACTAGATTGATACCTGGATTAGGTTACTGTGACAGTGAACTCGAGAAGTATCTTCAGGGAAGGAGATGTTGGGTGAAAGCAAGGAGATAATCTGATGGATTAGCATTCCAAACTTAGATAAAGAGGGAATATGCAGGACATAGTCATTTATACTTGCACAATAAATATATTCACAACGTCCAGAATAATGTGGTCTCAATGTCTATCCTGGATGATACCTCTTGTAAAACCATATTCTTCTTCATGAGCAGATGGGGAGGATTGATAATGGCTCCCTTCTGCTTCAGTCTTGTGGGTCCTGAGGCTATTAAATAGTTCAAGGCTGGATCCACAAGCACTGCCACATATGGGGCAGATAATATTTGCTCAAGCACATAGGAATACTGCTTGGATTTTCACATGTTCCAATTTAGTAGTTTAACTTTTAGGATCCAGTCCATCCTTTTACATCACTATTTTAAAGCTAGTAGAATTATGGTGGCTGGCCCCAAAGTGCGCCCCCACTGACAACTCAGGCACCTGCCCTGCCTTATTTCCCAACAGTAGGTTAAGTTTTACACCTTCTCTAGTAGATACATCCACATATTAATCAGCAAATTTTCTCATACACACTTAAATTCCTCTACCTCCAAGCCTTTTACACCATGGCAGCCCCAGTCTATGTTTTGAAAGTTCAAATCCCCTAGCCAAACCAGCTTATTATTCTTACAAATAACTGAGATCTCCTTCCAAATTTGTTTCTCAGTTTCCCACTGATGAATTGGGGGGGGGGGGGTCTATAGTACAAGAAGTTGATTATCCATTTCTTATTAGTTCCATCCAAATAACGTCCCTGGACATATTCCCAGGAATATCCTGTCGAACATAGAACATTACAGCATAGTACAGGCCCTTCAGCCCTCAATGTTGCGCCAACCTGTGAAACCAATCTGAAGTCCATCTAATCAGCACTATTCCATTATTATCCGTATGTTTATCCAGTGACCATTTAAGTGCCCTTAAAGTTGGTGTTCTACTACTGTTGCAGGCAGGGCATTCCACACCCATACAACTCGGAGTAAAGAACATCTGTCATCTGTCCTATATTTATCAACCCTCAATTCAAAGCTCTGTTCCCTCATGCTAGCCAACACCATTTCAGGAAAAAGACTCTCACTGTTCACTCTACACAATCCTCTGATCATCTTGTATGTCTCTATTAAGTCACCTCCTTAACTATCTTCTCTCTAGCAAAAATAGAGAGAAGTCCCTCAACCTTTCCTCACAAGGCATTCCCTCCATATCAGGCAACATGCTGGTAAATCTCCTCTGCATTCTTTCCAATGTTTCCACATCCTTCCTGTAATGCAGCGACCAGAACTGTGCACAATACTCCAAGTACAGCCACACCAGAAGTTTGTACAGCTGCAGCATGACCTCATGGTTCCGAAACTCAATCCCTCTACCAATAAAAGCTACACAACATACGCATTCTTCATAACCCTATCAACCTGGTGGTAACTTTCAGGGATCCATGAACATGGATACTGAGATCTCTCTGTTCACCTACACACTGCCAAGAATCTTACCATTAGCCCAGTACTCTGTATTCCTGTTACTCCTTCCAAAGTAAATCATCTCACACTTGTGTGTATTAAACTGCATTTGCCACCTCTCAGCCCAGCTCTGCAGCTTATCTATGTCCCTGTGTAACCTGCAACATCCTTCAGCACTAGCCACAACCTTAGTGTCATCTGCAAATTGACTAACACATCCTTCCATGCGCTCATCCAAGTCATTTATCAAAATGACAAACAGCAGTGGCCCTAAAATAGATCCTTGCAGTACACCACTAGTAACCAGGATGAACATTTCCCATCAACCACCACCTTGGTTTTCCTTCAGCTAGCCAATTTCTGATCAAAACTGCTAAATCACCCTCAATCCCATCAACAACAATGTTATCCCTAATCAAAAATGCCACATCTCTCTTCTCTTGCTCCCCTCCCCCTTCTATCCTTTCTATAGCATCAATAATTTGGAACAATAAGCTGCCAGTCCTTCCATCCCTGAGCTACATCTCTGTACTCACTGTGAGATCCCAGTCCCACATTCCCATCCATGCTGAGTTCATCTGCCATGCCTGTTAGGCTCTTGCATTGAAATAAATGCAGTTTAATTAATCAGTCCTACCTCTTCAATGTTAATGACAATCGTGTATCTGTAGTGTAGGTTTTGGAAATAATCACTTTATTACTGTACATCACATATTCACCCTGGGTAAAGACAGCCACCTGCACAGTGTGTGGAAAGGGATTTCCTGGTTCCTCAGGACTGGTTAACCATTAGTCAGTTCCTAACAATCTATAGGAATTGCTTTTCTGATGCTCCTGTTATTCTGTGTCTAAGCCATGTTATTGGGGCCTGTGCCAGATAATGTTTGTAAACACCACAATGTCTGGTTACATATTTGGGAGAAAACTGATAAAGATCAGCTTTCTGTTGAAGCTGTGCACATCAAATCCCTCCTTCCCTCTCCCCGCTTGTATGGAGTTAGATGGGGAGAGTTTGGGGCGGGAGGGGGGAGGGAGGGAGAAGGCGAGAGTGGAGGGGGGAAGAGGGGAATGGGAAGGGAGGGATGGGGATGGGGTAGGAGTATGGGATGGGAGTGGGAGGAGGGAGGGAGGAGAAAAGACGGAGGGAGGGGAAGGGAAATGGAAAGGGGGGATATAGAAAGAGAAAGGGGGAGGGGAAGGAAAGGGAAGGGGAGGAGAAAGGAAAGGAAAGGGGGAAAGGAAAGGGAAGGGGGAGAAAGGAAAGGGAAGGGAAGGGAGGGGGAAAGGGAAGGGAAGGGAGGGAGAAAGGAAAGGGGTGAGAAGGAAAAGGAGGGGGGAAGGAAAAGGAGGGGGAAGGGGAAGGAAAAGGAGGGGGAAGGGGGAAAGAAAAGGAGGGGGGAGGGGGGAAGGTAAAGGAGGGGGAGGGGGGAAGGAAAAGGAGGGGGGGGGGAAGGTAAAGGAGGGGGAGGGGGGAAGGTAAAGGAGGGGGAGGGGGGAAGGAAAAGGAGGGGGAGGGGGAAGGAGGGTGGAGGGGGAAGGAGGGTGGAGGGGGAAGGAGGGTGGAGGGGGAAGGAGGGTGGAGGGGGAAGGAGAGGGGGAGGGGAAGGAGGGGGAAGGGGAAGGAGGGGGGAACAAGAGGGGTGGGGGAAGGAAAAGGGGAGGGGAGTGGGGAAGGAAGAGGAGGGGGAGTGGGGAAGGAAAAGGAGGGGGAGGGACGAAGGAAAAGGAGGGGGGAGGGGGAGGGGGAGGGGGAAAAGGAGGGGGGAGGGGGGAGGGGGGAGGGGGGAGGGGGAGGGGGGAGGGGGAGGGGGGAGGGGGGAGGGGGAGGGGGAGGGGGGAGGGGGGAGGGGGGAGGGGGGAGGGGGGAGGGGGAGGGGGAGGGGGGAGGGGGAGGGGGAGGGGGGAGGGGGGAGGGGGAAGGAAAAGGAGGGGTCTTGGGGGAAGGAAAAGGAGGGGGAGGAGAGGGGAGAAGGTAGAAGGGAAAGGAGGGAGAGGGGAGGGGAAGGGGAAGAGGAAGGGAAAGGAGCAGGGTGGGGGGGAAGGGAAAGGAGGGGTAGGGAAAGGGGGAAAGAGAAAGGAGGGGGAGGGAAAGGATTGGGGAGGGGCAAGGGAAAGATTGGGTGGGGAAGGGAAAGGTGGGGGGAGGGGGAGAAGGGAAAGGGGAGGAGAAGGGAAAGGGGGAGGAGAAGGGAAAGGGGGGGAGAAGGGAAAGGAAGGGGGAGAAGGGAAAGGAAGGGGAGAAGGGAAAGGATGGGGAGAAGGGAAAGGATGGGGAGAAGGGAAAGGAGGGGGGAGAAGGGAAAGGAGGGGGGAGAATGGAAAGGAGGGGGAGAAGGGTGTTGGGGAGATTTCACTGGGGTGTTTAATGTAGGGCTAGGGAGGGTGACCCTAGTTCTGCAGCAGACACTTCTAGTTCCAGCCCTGAAATGGTTAACAACAGCCAAGCGAGCTGCTGCTGGCGACTGCATGACTACCTGGCTGGAGCTTGTAAGGGCTATGCATAATGTTAATTAAATCTTGGAGCCTGTAAATACCAGCCAGTATCAATTGCCCCATCGAAACTCGGGATTAATAAAGAAACCGATCGGAATCTGTAACTGTTAGACAAGTGTGAATTGCTCTATCGGAACCTGCAACTGTTAAGTGTGAATGGCTCTATTTAAGTCTAAAGTGGATAAGTGTAATTGTCAATTTAGTTAAACTGAAACTATTGAAAATGGCTAGCCTGTCAGACGCATAGTAATTCCTTGAAACAATGAACTATTGAATACGGGATCGGAACCGCTCCCGGGGATGGCTGAGCCATTGTCAAGCACAGCAGGAACTGGACAGGCACTTCGATGCGGCCAATAGGAGGACGGATCCCCAGCGCGCGCAGATGAATAGACCAATGGGGAAGGCGAACGGACCGGGGACTCCAGGCAGCGCGAAGTATAATTGTGTCAAGTTTGAACGAGAAGGGAGAACGCCTTCTGCAATGAATGCATGCTTGTAGATTCGTTGTACCAGTTAAGATTCTGTGAATAAACGGCTGTCTGCGTCTAACCATAGTTGCCAGTGTGAGTCTCTCCTTCCGAAAGAACACGCAAAGACGGGACCCCGCGGGTCCGTCTTAACAAGGGAAAGGGAGAGAAGGGAAAGGAGGGGGGAGAAGGGAAAGGGGGAGAAGGGAAAGGAGGGGGGAGAAGGTGACTGGGTCCAACTTGAGATGAGTTACTTGGCACATTGCTTCTCATATTAGAGAAAACATGAAGCTCTACAATTCTCAATTCAACTTTTGCATTGATAGATCAATGCTGATGTACTTTTTTTTCCCAGTCCCAGTGTTCTATGAAATTGTGGGTCCACAAACATCGACTGAGAGGTTTATAGAGAGAGCCAGGGTGACAGGTAATGTGATGGAGAGAAATGAAGAGATAAATAAAAGAAACTGCAGTGGAAACAGCCAAAAGGGTAGATATGAAGATGGAGAGAAAATAAAGTGAAAGAAACAATGGTGTGTGTGGGTGAGATTGCGAGAGAAAGAGATGTAAACTGATAGGACACACCTCACGTCCAATTCCCTGCCCTTTCCCTGTCTCCCTTAATTCTCCTACTGATCAAGAATCTACCTCAGCCTTAAATATACACAACGGCTCTGCCCCCTCAGTTCTCTGTGGCAAAAGTTTGCAAAAACCCAGTACCTTCTAGGAAAAGAAATTCTTCCTTACCTCACTGTTAGCTTGATCTACAACTAGATAGAAAGATGGTGTGCTCTATTTGTGACGCGAGAGGAGTGCTAGCACAAATTCTGAGAAAAGGGATGCAGAGAGAACTAGAAAACATAAGAATTTGGACAACCACAAAACCATTGGGCCACTCGATCCCTGTTTGGCCATCCATAAGATCATTCGTTCTCAGTGTTTTCAATTCCACTTTCACACCTTACTCTAATGATCTTCTCTCTCAAGATTATCCATCTCCGCCTTAACATTCAAGGTAATTGCCTCTACGGCCTTGTGAGGCAGAAATTCCAGTGTCAAACTGTGAGAGAAAAAATACCCTAATCTGTCCAGAAAGAGGGACACCTAATTTTGAAACATTGCCCCTATCTCTGTACTAACCCACAAGATTAAACATCCTTTCCTCGTCTGTCCAGTAAAAAAAATCTTGAACTTTATAATGCAGTCATTGCTGACTGCTGTGAATCACAGTGAACAGCAGGAGAGTCTGTGCAACGTTATCTCAAGAGACAGCCTGTCAATTAAAGGTGTCAACTTAGGAAGCACATTCCACACTATCTCCAACATATCTGCATCCTACCTGCACCAAGAAGACCAAAACCACATAGAGTATTCCAGTCTTGGCCTCACCACTTCATGCAGAACTGAAGCAGAACATTGTTACTCATCTTTGTGCAGTTCCTCCTGCAATAAATCACAGAATGCCACTAGCTGCCTTAATAATTTGCTGTAGCTTCATTTTATTTTACTTTGATTCACTATTTGCCTCAATGTCACAAGTGATCATGATAGATAGATGGATAAGAGCATAAGAACCAGGAGCAAGAGTAGGCCGACTGACCCTTCAAGTCTGGTCTGCCATTCAGTAAGATCATGGCTGTTCTTTTCATGGACTTAGATCCACTTCCTCACGCTCTCACTGATAAGAACATAAAAATAATTTCACTGTGATTCAGCGCAGTTAACAATGATGCATTATAAGTTTCGGAATGAGTTTGACTAGATGGACAGGGAAAGGATGTTCCCATGACATTTCAAAACTGTGCATCATTATGGCTCATGAAGGGGAGGTAAGGAGGCTTTGGAATTATATAAACAAGGTCAGTAAATTGGTAAACACGTGCAAGGTGCAAATGTGAAGTGGTCCACGTTGAAAGAAAAAAAATTAGAAAGGCAGAGAATGATTCAAATTATGATAGAATGGAGTAATATTGGCATCAGTAAGGAGAGGAGGGATAGAACATTTTTTCACTGGAGCATAGGAGGTTGAGGTGTGACATTACAGAGGTTTATAAATTCCTGAAGGGCATAAATGAGGTTAAATGGCAAAGGTCTTTTCCCGAGTGCAGAGGAGTTCAAAACTAGAGGACAGCGTATTTAGGTGAGAGGTGAGAGGTATAGGGGACTGGTAGGGTAACCTTTTCACACAGAGGGTGGTTCATATGTGAATTGAACTGCCAGAGAAAGAGTCAGATGCTGGTACAGATGCAAGATTTATAGAACATTACTGGGCAGTAGAGGCCCTTTGTCCCTCAATGTTGCGCTGACCTGTGGAACCAATCTGAAACCCATTGAACCTACACTATTCCAGTCTTGTCCATATGGCTATCCAATAACCACTTAAATGCCTTAAAGTTGGCGAGTCCGTTCTACGCACCTACTACTCTCTGAGTAAAGAACCTACCTCTGACATCCGCCCGAAACTATCACACCTCAATTTAAAGCTTTGTCTCCTCATGCTTGCCATTGCTATCCAAGGAAAAAGGCTCTCATTGTGCAACCTATCTAACCCTCTTATATGTCTCGATTGAGTCAGCTCTCAACCTTCTTCTCTCTAACGAAAACAGCCTCAACCTTTCCTCATGAGACCTACCCTGCGCATCAGGCAACATACTTGTAAATCTCCTCTGAATCCTTACCAAAGCTTCCACATCATTCCTGTAGTGTGGTAACCAGAACTGTATGCAATACTCCAACTTTGGCTGCACCAGAGTTCTGTACAGCTGCCGCATGATGTTCCGAAACTCAATCCCTCTACCAATAAAAGCTAACACATCGTATGCCTTCTCAAGAACCATATCAACCTGGGTGGCAACTTTCAAGGATTTATGTATGTGGACACCAAGACCTCTCTGCTCAACTACACTACAAAGAATCTTACCATCAGCCCACTACTCTGCATTGCTGTTACTCCTTCCAAAGTGAATAATCTCACAATTTGCTGCATTAAACTCTATTTACCAACTCTAAGCCCAGCTCTGTAGCTTATCTATGCCTCTCTGTAACCTATAACATCCTTTGTTACTATCCATGACTCTACTGGCTTTATTGCCATCCACAAATTTACTAACCCATCCTCCTGTGCCCTCATCCAAGTCATTTCTAAAAATTACAAACAATAGTGGACCCAAAGCATATCTTTGCAGTACCCCACTAGTAACTGAACTCCAGGATAAATATTTCCCATCAACCACCTACCTCTGTCTTCTTTCATTCAGCCAATTTCTGATCCAAAATGCTAAATCACCCTCAATCCCATGCCTCCATATTTTGTGCAATAGCCTCCCATGGGGAACCTTATCAAATGTCTTACTGAAATCCATGTACAGCACATCAACTGTTTCATCCTCATCCACCTGCTTGGTCACCTTCTCAAAAAACTCAATTAGGTTTGTGAGACATGACCTACTCTTCACAAAACCATGTTGACTACCCCTAATCAACTTATTCCTTTCTAGATGATTACAATTCCTATCTCTTATAACCCTTTCCAACACTTTACCCACAACCGAAGCAAGGCTCATAAGTCTATAATTTCCAGAGTTGTCTCCACTCCCCTTCTTGAAAAAGGGAAGAACATTAGTTATCCTCCAGTCTTCTGGCACTATTCTTGTACACAATGATAACATAAAGATCAAAGCCAAAGGCTCCACATTTTAAATGACGTTTGGCAGACACAACTATATGAAAAGAGTATTTGCCAAATGGGAATAGTTTAGTTTGGGAAACATGCTGGACATGGACAAGTTAGAATTGTAGAATCCCTACAGTGTGGAAATAAGCACCTCAGCCCAGCATTCCACTCTGACCCTGCGAAGGGCATCCCACCTTGACCCATTCCCTTCTTACTCGACATTTACACCTGACTAATCACCTAACCTACACATTCCTGAACACTATGGGCAACTTAGCATGACCAATTCACATAACCTGCATATAAGTTTGTGGGAGGAATCTGTCCTTGCAGAATTTCATTTTACTTTCATCAAAAACAGCATGAATCCATGTAAGCTTCTGTAAATCCGTTTTTAGATTAGAATCAGTCTGACCATTGTGGCACAAACAGTCTCACCCAGGGAAGCTCACACCTTCAATACATTATTTGGGCCAACATGATGCCAATTGTAAAAGTTCACTTGAGAATGTAACTTTAAAAATGTTTTGCGATTTACATATGAAAGAACTGAAACCAACAAGGTCATTCTAACAGATGGGAAACTTAACAACAATCCAGGTCTTTTTCAATGTATAATTTCAGTTACATCACACTGTAAACGTTTGCTATAAATACTGTGTCATACAATCTTATACTCCATAACAACCTGTTGAAGGAGCAGTACTGCAAAAGCTGTTAGACCATAACCTGATGTGTGATTTTTCACTTTGTACACCCCAGTCCAACACAGGCATCTCCAAATCGTGATAGAGAGAGAAAGACAGCGATACAGACCGAGTGAGACAGTGGCAGAGTAGAAACAGAGAGAGACTTAAGGAGTAAGAGAGGGGGAAAGAACAACAAAGATGAACAGAGCGAGACAGTGAGAGAGACAACTAGTATATGTGTATGTGTGAGAATGATGGTGCAAGGGAGAGAGAAGGACAGTGAGAGAATGAGTGAGAAAGAAGAGGAGACTGACAGACAGTGAGAGACAAAGAAAGAGAGAGTGGGAGACAGTCTGTGTGTGAGAGAGACATCGGGGAAGAGTGGCAGTGAGACATCCATAGTGAGAGAGAGTGTGAGTGAGGGAGGGGCATAGAGTCATAGAGATGTACAGCATGGAAACAGACCTTTCAGTCCAACCCGTCCACGCCGACCAGATTTCCCAACCCAATCTCGTCCCACCTGCCAGCACCCAGCCCATATCCCTCCAAACCCTTCTTATTCATATACCCATCCAAATGCCTCTTAAATGTTGTAATTGTACCAGCCTCCACCACATCCTCTGGCAGCTCATTCCATACATGTACCACCCTCTGCATGAAAACGTTGCCCCTTAGGTCTCTTTTATATCTTTCCCCTCTCACCCTAAACCTATGCCCTTTAGTTCTGGACTCCCCGACCCCAGGGAAAAGACATTGCATATTTAACCGATCCATGCCCCAAAGAGAAAGATAAAAATCACAACACCAGGTCTTCTCACAGCAGAGAGCGGCGCAAGCTGGACGGAAGTGAGGTTGGAGCGCAGAGCTGGTCGGGAAGGTAAGTGATTGATATATAAAGAACTTACCTCGACACCAACGGTCTTCTCACAGCAGAGAGCTGGGCGGAAGTGAGGTTGGAGCGCAGAGCTGGTCGGGAAGGTAAGTGATTGATATATAAAGAACTTACCTCGACACCAACGGTCTTCTCACAGCAGAGAGCTGGGCGGAAGTGAGGTTGGAGCGCAGAGCTGGTCGGGAAGGTAAGTGATTGATACATAAAGAACTTACCTCGACGCCAATGGTCTTCTCACAGCAGAGAGCGGCGCGAGCTGGGCGGAAGTGAGGTTGGAGCACAGAGCTGGTCGGGAAGGGAAGTGATTGATATTTGAGTGGGTGTGTTCTAGGATGGTGTAGGAGTGAGGGCTTCAGGTATTTGGACAATTAGACTGCATTCTGGGGAAGGTGGGATCTGTACAAGCAGGACGGGTTGCACCTGAACCAGAAGGGCACCAATATCCTGGGGGGCTAGGTTTGCTAGCACTCTTCGGGGGGGTTTAAACTAATTTGGCAGGGTGATGGGATCTGGACTTGTAGTCCAGCAAGTAGGCTAGCTGTTTGTCAGGATGTTCAAGAATGTAGGGAGGCTGTGAAGAAGGTAGCACAGACAGGGAATACTTGCGGACACAGAGGTGGGTTCAAGTGCGTATACTTCAACGCAAGGAGTATCAGAAATAAGGTGGGTGAACTTAAGGCGTGGATCGGTACCTGGGACTACGATGTTGTGGCCATCACGGAAACATGGATAGAAGATGGACAGGAATGGTTGTTGGAGGTTCCTGGTTACAGATGTTACAGTAAGATTAGGGAGGGTGGTAAAAAAGGAGGGGGGATGGCGTTGCTAATTAGAAATGGTATAACGGCTGCAGAAAGGCAGTTCGAGTGGGACCTGCCTTTGGAGGTAGTATGGGCTGAAGTCAGAAATAGGAAAGGAGCAGTCACCTTGTTGGGTGTTTACTATAGACCCCCCAATAGCAGCAGAGATGTGGAGAAGCAGATTGGGAAACAGATTTGGAAGGGTGCAGAAGCCACAGGGTAGGAATCATGGGCGATTTCAACTTCCCAAATATTGATTGGAAGCTCTTCAGATCAAGTAGATTGAATGGGGCGGTGTTTGCGCAGTGTGTCCAGGAAGCTTTTCTAACTCAGTATGTAGATTGTCCGACGAGAGGGGAGACCATATTGGATTTGGTACTCGGTAATGAACCGGGACAAGTGATGGGCTTGTTAGTGGGTGAACATTTTGGTGATGGTGACCACAATTCTGTGACTTTCACCTTGGTTATGGAGAGAGATAGGTGCGTGCAACAGGGTAGGTTTTACAATTTGGGGAAGGGTAATTACGATGCTGTAAGACAGGATCTGAGGAGCATAAGTTGGGAGCATAGGCTGTCAGGGAAGGATGTCGTGGAAATGTGGAACTTTTTCAAGGAACAGATACGACGTGTCCTTGATGTGTATGTACCTGTCAGGCAGCAAAGAAATGGTCGTGTGAGGGAACCTTGGTTGACGAGGGAGGTTGAATGTCTTGTAAAGAGGAAGAAGGAGGTTTACGTAAGGTTGAGGAAACACGGTTCAGACAGAGCAGTGGAGGGATACAGGATAGCCAGAAGGGACCTGAAGAAAGGGATTAGGAGAGCGAAGAGAGGGCATGAAAAATCTTTGGCGGATAGGATCAAGGATAACCCAAAGGCATTTTATGCGTATGTGAGAAACATGAGAATGACGAGAATGAGGGTAGGTCCGATCAAGGACAGTAGTGGGAGACTGTGTATTGAGTCGGAAGA
>NW_028270184.1:18907666-19022666 GCF_037043375.1 Chiloscyllium plagiosum | reverse complement strand
ATTACACAGCTCTTCCTTTGATTGACCATAATCTGGACTTTCGCCTGTATTCCATAATTATATCTTGTTGGGCTTTTGCTCATGATTGGAATTTAAATTTGTTACACATTATGAAATAGTTAAAATATTCTATTTAATTGCAAGTTATCCAAGCTACAGTATACAGACTGTCACACTCTCAGGAGCAGTGGTAATGCAATACTTCACTGTCAGGTTGTCCATGTGCCAGATTTCAGCTGGTTTGTGTATTTGAGTGAAGTGCCCATTA
Source organism: Chiloscyllium plagiosum (assembly GCF_037043375.1). NCBI lineage: Eukaryota > Metazoa > Chordata > Chondrichthyes > Orectolobiformes > Hemiscylliidae > Chiloscyllium > Chiloscyllium plagiosum. The sequence goes on along the minus strand of NW_028270184.1, from coordinate 19,022,398 downwards.
TTGCTGACCTTATGAGGGAAGTATGTACTTCCAGTGGAGAGATGATCATAAAGGTTTTTCTGCCAATGAATTACTTGCTTCTGACAGTGGCATTGCACACAAAATTACTTAGTTCATGAAAACACGAGTAGAGTTTATTTAATTTACAATACACATTGAGTTGTTGCATGCTGAATAAATGTCTCACCATGAGAAGAAAAAGTATAGACATCTAAAGAATCCAAAAGCAAAGGAACATGCAAATGCAATCAAATTGTTTTTGCACTTTGCATTTTATCCCTGTTGACATAAGAGTTGGATGAACATGCTATGGTTCATCTGGTCAAGAAAACTGTTTTGTAAGATGTACTAAATTGGAGGAAGGTAAATTATAACGGTATTAGGCAAGAATTTTCAAAAGTTGATTGAGGAGAAATAGAGTTAAGGAGGTTCTAAAGATATTCTACAAATACATTAAATACAGTGGGCGGCACGGTGGCACAGAGGTTAACACTGCTGCCTCACAGCGCCAGAGGCCCGAGTTCAATTACCACCTCAGATGACTCTCTGTGTGGAGTTTGCACATTCTCCCTGTGTCTGCGTGGGTTTCCTCCAGGTGCTCCGGTTTCCTCCCACAATCCAAAAATGTGCAGGTTAGGTGAACTGGCCATGCTAAATTGCCCGTAGTGTTAGGTGAAGAGGTAAATGTAGGGGAATGGGTCCGGGTGGGTTGGGCTTTGGCGGGTTGGTGTGGACTTGTTGGGCCGAAGATCCTTTTTCCACACTGTAAGTAATCTAATCTAATCTAAAAAAAGAGTAACTAGGGAGAGAATAGGACCCCTTAAAAATCATCTAGGCAGAAGTGCATACTGCAGACACTGGAGATCAGACTCAAGATTGGAGTGGTGCTGGAAAAGCACAGCAGGTCATGCAGCACCCGAGGAGCAGGAAAAATTGATGTTTCGGGCAAAAGCCCTTCATCAGGAATGTTAAAAATCAGCAAAGCTGCCTATGTGTGAAATTACAGGAAATGGGGGTGATACAAACAGGTACTTTGCAGCAGTCTTTAGATTTGATTAGATCATCTGCAGTATGAAAACAGGCTCTTCAGCCCAAAACGTCCATACCAACTCTTCATAGAATAACCCACCTAGACCCATTCCCCATATGTACCCCTGACTAATGCACCTAACATTACGGGAATTTAGCGTGTCCAATTCACCTAACCTGCACATCTTTGGCTTGTGGGAGGAAACCAGAGCACCCTGAGGAATCCCATGCAGACACAGGGAGAAGGCGCAAATTCCACACAGATACTCGCCCGAGGCTGGAATCAAACCTGGGTCTCTGGTATTGGGAGGCAGTAGTGCTAACCACTGAGCCACCGAGCTGGCCCTGTGGTGACAGATGTGGAAGATATAGATTGTGGGGAAACAAATAGCAATATAGTGAAAAAAAAATGTCCATATTACAGAGGTGGAGGTGCTGGACATCTTAAAATGCATAAAGGTATCTAAGTCCCTGGGATCTGATCAGATGCACCCTTAACCTCTGTGGGATGCTATGGGAGTGATTATTATGCCCCTTCCTGAGGTATTTGTATAATCGATGCCACAGGTGAAGTGCTGGAAGACTGGAGTTTAGCTATCGTGGTGCCAGTATTTCAAAAAAATGGGAAGGAAAAGCCAGGGAACCATTGTCTGGTGAGACTGATATCAATGTTGGGCAAGCAATTGGATGGGATCGGATTTACATGTGTTTGGAAAGACAAGGACTGTTTAGGTATAGTCAGCATGGTTTTGTGCAAGGAAAATCATATCTGATTAAGTTGATTGAGTTTTTTTTGAAGAAGTAACAAAGAAGACTGATGAAGACAGAGCAGTGGAACTGATCTATATGGACTCCAGTAAGTCATTTGACAATTTTCCATGTGGTAGATTGGTTAGAAAATTAGATCGCATGGAATACAGAGGGAATTAGCTATGTGGATACAGACCTGGCTCAAAGATAGGAGATAGAGGGTTTTGGTGGTGGATGGTTGCTTTTCAGACTAGAGGCCTCTCTGACCAGCAGTGTGCCACAACGATTATTGTTGGGCCCATTGTTTTTCATCATTTCTATAAATGATTTGGATTTAAACATGTGAGGTATGGTTTGGCAGATGACACCAAAATTGGTGGCATAGTGGACAGAGAAGAAGGCTACTCAGAGTTCAACAGGACCTTGATTAGGTGGGCCAAAGAGCTGAGGAATGGCAGATGTAGTTTAATTTGGATAACTGTGAGGTGCTGCATTTTAGGAAGGCAACTCAGGGCAGAGTTAATAGTAAAGTCCTTGGGGCATGTCACTGAACAAAGAGCTTGCTGTGCAGATAGATAGTTCCTTTAAAGTGGGGATGCAGGTAGAAAACATAGTGAAGGTGGCGTTTGGTACGCTTGCCTTTCTTGGTTAGCGCATTGAGTGTAGGAGTTGCGAGATCATGTTGCAGCTATACAGGACATTAGTTAGGCATTACAAGACATTAGTTTGGAATACTGCATTCAATTCTGGTTTCTGTGTTATAGGAAGGATGTTGTGAAACTTGAAATGGTTCAGAAAAGATTTACAAGGATGTTGCCAGGGTTGGAGGTTTTGAGCTATAGGGAGAGCCTGAATAGGCTGGGGATGTTTTCCCTAAGGGTGACCTTAGAGGTTTATAAAATCATGAGGGGGATGGATTGGGTAAACAGACAAGCTATTTTCCCTAGAGTGAGGGATCCCACAACTCGGGGGCATAGGTTTAAGGCAAAAGGGGAAAGATTTAAAAAGGACTGGAAGGATAACATTTTCATGTAGATGATGGTGCGTGTATGGAAAGAGCTGCCAGAGAAAGCGGTGACATGGCCAGCAGGAGGCATTGGCCATATGATCATTGGCTTGACGTCAGTGGATCTGACCGAGAATGTGCAGGACACAAACAGGTAATCTATCCTTGAGCGGATAGACCTATCTGGCCGTGACCAGGTGTAGTTATGCTGCGTTGTGTCTGCAGGGATGAAGATATCATGTAGCTTGGTGACTTTAACTATTTCCATCAGGAATCTGGTCGTGAAGTCCAGTTTGCTGTCAGCCCCTCCAGATCGTCCATCCACATCGATAATGCAGTTGAAGTCTCCGGACAGAATGACCGGCCATCAGCGTTGGGAGCTGCTGCACGATGGCCAGCCGCTCACCCATAACCCCAGGGATCATTCGTCTCAGGGAGTGTTTCTGTATGGAACAACAGGTACAAGAAGGTGCCTGCCCATCACTTCCTTAACTTTGGAGATGATGAAGTTGCTGCCTCACAGCAGAATACCCAGGCGAGAGGAACGACTATCATTTCCCCTGACCAAATACAAGGTCAATGGGTCCATAGGCTCAATCATTTCCTGTAGTTATTGAGGTGCTGTATCCCACACTACTGCAGAAACAGGAGGTCTGTTTTAACATTAGCCACGTAGGCCAAATGGAGAAACACATTGTGTAGTAGATTTAACAGTGTACACATTAATACAGACAAGTTAATCACCCAGTTTAAGAGTTTATGCAATTACCCAATGTCCACTCACCCACAGTGTTATCACTAGGGTTTCCCCTACATCCCCGCGGTGTGGATGAACTGTTGGAGACTCTCCGCACTGAATTAGCTGCCCTGTTCCTCCCCAGAGGGGAATTTCCCAGCTCGGGTGTCATCGGGGACAGAATGAAGCCAGCAGGGCCTAGTACTGGGCCTGACAGAGGGACTGTCGGAGCATCACTGCTCCTGGTTACTGTGGTGTGGTGTGTACCCCGTGGATCCAGATGGCTGGAAGTTGGGCTTCCCTGGGTCCCACGAGGAGTCTAGCATTTCTGGTTTGGCGAGGTACTCCTCTCCTTCGCCCCCAACCTGTGGGACTATGTCTCTCTCTTTGTTCATGGCCGTACATCTGCAGGTCTTCATGGTCAAGGGAGCGGCTGGTATAGCATCATGTAGCTGCCTCTTTCTGTTCTGCTGTGGGCCACTAGGGGCCTGATGCATTTTCCTTTTCCAGTTGTTTCTCACCAGTTTCCACTCTCCTACCTCCTTTGTTTCCTCCTCCTCCATTGACTCTGTTCAGATGGAGGTTGTGTTGGTTGTTGTGCCTCCACTCTAGCTACCTTTCCTTCCTCTCCGATCTGTCCTTCCTTCTCGGTAACCCTCCCTTTCAGTTTTCCTGCTGGTAAAAGGCACCTTACTGGCCTTTGGGGGTCCAGGGCTCACTGTGCCCACTTCCAGCTATCTGAGCGTACGTAGCACCTCCCACTCCTGGTCTTGGCCAGGCCTCATAGGTGGCCTGCTTCCCCACACAGGTTGCAGCTGTTGGATTCCTCCAGTCCTTAGTCAGGTGGCCCTCTTGTTTGCAGTTCCTGCAGATGGTTACTTTGCAGTTTGTTGCCATGTGTGCTACTATCCTGCAGGGTCGGTACACTGTAGGCTGCCCCGTGTACATCAGGTAGCCTCAGCTCCCTCCAATCACAAAGCTGGATGCTGGGTGGAGGATGTTCCCACTGGCATCCACCCTCACAGTCACCTTGACCTGCCGCTTGCTGGTCCAGATTCCAAAGGGTCCACTACATTGGCGCTCCCTCCTTCAAGCTGCACGTACTTTCCCAGGAAGGTCAGGACAGCTCTTGCTGTGACATGAGGCTTGTACAAATGGATTGTCGCAACCCAGCTCCTCTGTGCAGGGAGAATCATAGAGTTATACAGCACAGAAACAGACCCTTCCATCCAATCTGTCCATGCCAAACATAATCCCAAACTAAACTATTCTCACCTGCCTGCTCTTTGCCCATGTCCCTCCAAGCCTTTTTCTATTCACATACTTATCCAAATATCCAAATATATTGTAATTGTATCCACATCCAACACTTCCTCTGGAAGTTCATTCTACATACACACACCACCCTCTGTGTAAATAATTTGCCTCTCAGGTCTTTTTTAAATCCATCATCTTGAAATCCCCATCCTAGGGAAAAGACAATTACTGTTAACTTTATCTGTACTCTATCTGAACTTAAGATGATTCTGATCCACATGCAAACCAGTCTCCGACACATTGTTTGTGACATAAATATTAAAATGTTACAAAGTCAGCACCAAACTCAATAGTTCTTTTTCGATTGTGGAGTATTTTCTCTGGTGGAGAATGTTGTAATGGCATTGACTTTCTGATAATCCATACAAAATCATTGGGTCCAGTCCAGTTTGGGAACCAAGACAATCAGTGAACTCCATTCGCTTTGGTCAGTTTGATGATATCCTATTGAGCCTGGTCTCTACCTTCTTCTGGACCTGTCTGGCTTTGAAAGGATTAAGCCAATAGGAGTCTTGTTTTAATCGAAAAGCATTCACTACGTCTACTTCATGTACAATAGCATTAGTTCACCCATCTGATTTCTACATATGTCCTCATACTGTAGTAACAAAACTCTCAACTGTGTTCTTTGCTCCTGAGACAGATAGTTCACTCCTCAAAGGCTTCTTCATTTTTTAACATGTTTTGAGGTATATTAAAAGCCACTACATCTGGATTTGATTCCGCTGCGGGGCAGTAACTAACACCTGTTTCTCCAGGTTTTTCTCTCAAGTATAATATGATTTCAAAACGTTCACATGACATACCCAATACTTTTTTTTCTATCTGGCATCTTTACTAGATAGTTCACCCGACTCAATCTTTTCTCAATTTGATAAGGACCACTAAACCTGGCTTTGAAGGGAGCTCCTATCACTGTGCTAACACATCATCCCCATGGGAAAACATCCGAGTCTCAAAGTGTTTAATCTGTCACCTGCTTCATTCTACACTGTGCCCTCTTTAGGTGCTGTTTAGCTAACTCACCTACTCAGTTTAATCTCGCCCTCACCTCCGATATATAATCTGAGTGTGAGATCTCCGACTTCGGTCCCGTCAATTTTTATTTAATTGATTTCAAAGGGCGTCTCACTTCATGCCCTCCGTAAATCTGGTAGACACATCCATTATCCTCAAAAAGTACTGGTCCTTGGGAGGGTACCTAAACAATCTGTTTAGGCATGAAAGGTTCTTTACATGTGGGAATTGACAACAAAGGTGCTGGTTTTGTTACTGCCTGTGGCGTACTTACCATCTGACACATATGACATGTATGGCCAAAGTTAACTACACCCCTGTGGTTCCAGGCCAATAAAAATGTTTTTGAACCTTAGCATGAGTCTTTTGTACCCCTAGGTGACCTCCTACAGGTAGTTCATGTGCTACCCATAACACTTCCTGTTGGTGTGCTACCAGCAACACAATCTGGTGCACTTCAGCCCACTTCTCCTCTGGACTAATCTACCGTGGTCTCCATTTCCACCTACGGATTCTATCTTTCAGATAATGACCCTCAGGAATATTCCCTACCTCCTTTTCGGAGTACGCATCCACATATATATCTTTTATCATCGCGCCTTTCTGTTGCAAATACCTGAACCTGTCCAGACCAAACACTTCTGTCTGACTCTCTGCCTGTTCAGGTTTTCCCTTCACCATTACATCAAACAGGGTGGCCTCTAACCGAATATCAACTTCTTCATTTTTCTCTTTAGTTTCTACTTTGTGCTATGACTTATTATAGAGGGATCTGATTACTGTACAGTCTTGGAAAATGCCACGATATTTTTTTCTGTTAACTCCGCAGTTTCTTGTTTTTAGAACATAGAACAATACAGCTCAGAATGGGCCCTTCGGCCCTCGATGTTGTGCCGACATGTGAACTAATCTAAACCCATCCCTCTACACTATCCCATCAATATCCATATGCTTATCCAAGGACTGTTTAAATGCCCCTAAAGTGGCTGAGTTAACTACATTGACAGGCAGGTCATTTCATGCCCTTACCACCCTCCGAGTAAAGAACCTGGCTCTGACATCTGTCTTAAATCTATCATCCCTCAATTTGCAGCTATGACACCTCATACAATCCGATGTCATCATGCTAAGAAAAAGACTCTCATTGTCCACCCTATCTAATCCTCTTATTATCTTGGATGTCTCTATTAGATTCTTTCTTAGCCTTCTTCTCTCCAATGAGAACACACCCAAAACCCTCAGCTTTTCTTCATAAGACCTTTGTTCTAGACCAGGCAACTTCCCGATAAATCTCCTTTTCCAATGCTTCCATATCCTTCCTGTAATGGGCGACCAGAAATGTAAACAATATTCCAAGTGAGGCCGCACCAGCGTTTTGTACAGCTTCAGCGTCACATCATGACTCTGGGTCTCAATCCCTCTACCAATAAAACCTAACACACCGTATGCCTTCTTAACAGCACTGTCAACCTGGGTGGCAGCTTTAAGGGATCTATGTACATGGACACCAAGATCCCTCTGCACACCCACACTATCAAGAATCTTTGCATTGACCCAGTATTCTGCCTTCCTATTATTCTTTCCAAAGTGAATCAAGTCACATTTAGCTGCATTGAACTCCATTTTCCACATCTCAGCCCAATTCTGCAGTTTATCCAAGGCCCCTTGCAACCTGCAACCTTCATCCACACTGTCCACTACTCCTCGGACTTTAGTGTCGTCTGCAAACTTACTAACCCATTCACCACTGCCTGCATCCAAGTCATTTATAAAAATGAAAAACAGCAGTGGTCCCAAAATAAATCCTTATGGCACACTCCAGTAACCAGACTCCAGGCTGAATATTTTCCATCAAGCAACACTTGCTGCCTTCTTACAGAAAGCTAGTTTCTAATCCAGTCAGCTAAATCACCCTCAATCTCATGCCTCCGCATTTTCTCCAAAAGCCTACTAGGTGGACCCTTAAAGGAGGCTTTACTGAAGTCCATGTACACCACGAAAACTGCCCTACACTCATCCACATGCTTGTTCACCTTCTAAAAAAACTCAATGAAGTTTGTGAGACACGACCTACCCTTGATGGAACCATGGTGACTATCTCCATTCCAATTGTTGCTTGCTAGATGATTATAAATCCTATCTTTTATCATCCTTTTCAAAACCTTTCCTACAACAGGTGTAAGGTTCACTGGTCTATAGTTACCTAGGTCATCTGTACTGCCCTTCTTGAACAAAGGCACAACATTTGCAATCCTCCAGTCCACTGGTACTAAACCTTTAGGCAATGATGACTCAAAGATCAAGGCCAAAGGCTCCGCCATCTGCTCCCTAGCTTCCCAGAGAATCCTCAGATAAATCCCATCTAGCCCAGGGAACTTATCTACTTTCACGCCTCCTCCTTACTAACTATAATCCTTTCTAGTCTTATAGCCTGTATCTCAGTCTTATCCTCTACAATATTCTCCAATTCCTGAGTGAAAACAAATGAGAAATATTCGTTTAGCACCACTCTGAACTCCACAAGGTCCACACACAACGTCTAATTTCCATCTTTGACTGGCCCTATTCCTACACTAGTCCTCCTTTTATTCGTCACATACCTATACAAAGCTTTCGGGTGCTCATTTATTTTACCCGCTAAAGGCGACTCAAAGCTCCTCCTTGTTCTTCTTAACTCTCTCTTTAAATCCTTCCTCGCTAATCTGTAACTCTCCATTGCCTCTTCTGAACTATCTCGTCTCAACGTCTCATAAGCCTCCCTCTTCTGCTTAAGAGGAGATACAATTTCTTCAGTCGACCATGGTTCCCTTATCTTATCATTTCCTCCCTGCCTGAAAGGAGCATACCTATCAAGGACATGCAATATCCACATTTCTATTGTCGCCATCCCCTGCATTTTGTTACCCAAGTCTGTGCCTACTAAATCTTGCCTAATTGCATTATAATTGCCCTTTCCCCATCTGTAACTCTTGCTGCGTGGCATGTACCTATCCGTTTCCATTGCTAAACTAAATGTAATCAATTAATGGTCTCTCTTTCCAAAGTGCTCACTTACCACTAAATCAAACACCTACCTGGTTTATTACCAAGTACCAGATCCAGTGTGGTCTCCCCTCTTATCGGCCCTTCACCATACTATGTCAGGAAACCCTCGAGCAGGCATTGGACCAAAAACTGATCCATCCGAAGCACGAGAGTTATAGCTATTCCAGTCAATGTTGGGAAAGTTAAAGCCCTCATAATGACCACCTTTCACTCCGACCCAGAATCATTTTGTCAATTCTCTCCACAACCCTTTGCAGAGGCCTATAAAAAACCTCTTAGAAGTATGACTTCTCATCTCCTGTTTCTAACCTCAGCCTATACCACCTCAGTAGACGAGTCCTTGTCAAAAGTTCTTTCAGCCACCGTTATACTGTCCTTGACTAACAAAGCCACACCTTCCCCTCTTTTACCACCTTCCCTGATCTAAATGTAAGATCTAAATTCTGGAACCTGCAACATCCATTCCTGACTCTGTTCTATCCATGTGTCCAAAGGGGCCACAACATTGAAGTCCCATCTTCCATGGGCTTTTTCACAACAAGCAGTGTCACTTTCACCTGCTTAATCATTCCCAACAACAAACTGGATTCGTAGAACTGACACCAATCACTTCCATTGTTAATTCCCCAGTATTGAGTTGGTACTCCAACCTGGTGTTACATTGGGAAATGCTAAATATCTGTCCATCGTCCCACATGTTACCACACTTTTGGGTAACAGATCAGGAAGAGTGCAAACTTACTCATCTCTTACTATTAAGAAATAGTCTAGATCCTGTGTCTTTCAAAATTATAACTTCTTGTCCTTCTCCCCATGTTCTTTCTGAGTCAACTTTAACCACAGATGCAAATTCTTTCTAGGGGTTAGGCACTAACTGCATTCCCAGCCCCTGCGTAGGCTGTGCACTCTCCTGCAGCCCCTCGGCTCTTCTTGGGGTTTCCTTTGCTACTTTCACTAATGCCACTGGTCTAGCTTCTTTGACCACACCTTTTCTCACAGTGTCTTTCTTTAACGACCAGCACTGCGACTTTGCGTGTCCCTCTTTAACACAGTGGGTGGCACGGTGGCACAGTGGTTAGCACTGCTGCCTCACAGCGTCAGAGACCCGGGTTCAATTCCCGCCTCAGGCGACTGACTGTGTGGAGTTTGCACGTTCTCCCCGTGTCTGCGTGGGTTTCCTCCGGGTGCTCTGTTTCCTCATACAGTCCAAAGATGTGCAGGTCAGGTGAATTGCCCGTAGTGTTACATAGAACATAGAACATAGAAGAATACAGCGCAGTACAGGCCCTTCGGCCCTCGATGTTGCGCCGATCCAAGCCCACCTAACCTACACTAGCCCACTATCCTCCATATACCTATCCAATGCCCGCTTAAATGCCCATAATGAGGGAGAGTCCACCACTGCTACTGGCAGGGCATTCCATGAACTCACGACTCGCTGAGTAAAGAACCTACCCCTAACATCTGTCCTATACCTACCCCCCCCCTTAATTTAAAGCTATGCCCCCTTGTAATAGCTGACTCCATACGAGGAAAAAGATTCTCACTGTCGACCCTATCTAAACCCCTAATCATCTTATACACCTCTATCAAGTCACCCCTAAACCTTCTTTTCTCCAATGAAAACAACCCCAAGTGCCTCAGCCTTTCCTCATACGATCTTTCTACCATACAAGGCAACATCCTGGTAAACCTCCTCTGCACCCGTTCCAGTGCCTCCACATCCTTCCTATAGTATGGCGACCAAAACTGCACACAATACTCCAGATGTGGCCGCACCAGAGTCTTATACAACTGCAACATGACCTCAGTACTCCGGAACTCAATTCCTCTACCAATAAAAGCCAGTACGCCATATGCCTTCTTCACCGCACTATTTACCTGGGTGGCAACTTTCAAAGATTTGTGTACATGGACACCAAGATCCCTCTGCTCATCCACACTACCAAGTATCCGACCGTTAGCCCAGTACCCCATCTTTTTATTACTCTTACCAAAGTGAATCACCTCACACTTAGCTACATTGAACTCCATTTGCCACCTTTCTGCCCAGTTCTGCAGCTTATCTATATCCCGCTGTAACCTGCCACATCCTTCCTCACTGTCTACAACTCCTCCGACTTTCGTATCATCCGCAAACTTGCTCACCCAACTTTCTAACCCCTCCTCCAGGTCATTTATAAAAATGACAAACAGCAATGGTCCCAAAACAGATCCTTGCAGAACACCGCTAGTGACGGCAATCCAAGATGAACCTTTGCCATCAACTACTACCCTCTGTCTTCTTCCAGCCAGCCAACTCCTAATCCAAACCTCCAACTCACCCTCAATGCCATACCTCCGTATTTTTTGCAGTAGTCTACCATGGGGAACCTTATCAAACGCCTTACTAAAATCCATATACACCACATCTACTGCTTTCCCCTCGTCCACCTCCTTAGTCACCTTCTCAAAGAATTCAATAAGGTTTGTGAGGCACGACCTGCCCTTCACAAAACCATGCTGACTATCCTTGATCACATTATTCCTATCCAGATGTTCATAAATCCTATCCCTTACAATTCTCTCTAAGATTTTGCCCACAACAGAAGTGAGACTCACCGGCCTATAGTTACTAGGGTAATCCCTACTCCCCTTCTTGAACAAGGGAACCACATTTGCTAGCCTCCAATCTTCTGGCACTACTCCTGTAGCCAACGAGGACATAAAAATTAAGGCCAATGGCTCTGCAATCTCCTCCCTTGCTTCCCAGAGAATCCTAGGATAAATGCCATCAGGCCCAGGGGACTTATCTATTTTCACCCTTTCCAGAATTTCCAACACCTCTTCCCTACATACCTCAAAGCCATCCATTCTACTTAATTGTGACTCAGTACTCACATTGACAACAATGTCCTGTTCCTGATTGAATACTGACGAAAAGTATTCATTCAGTGTCTCCCCAATCTCTTCAGCCTCCACATGCAACTTCCCACTACTATCCTTGACTGGACCTATTCCTACCCTAGTCATTCTTTTTCCTGACATACCTATAGAAAGCCTTAGGGTTTTCCCTAATCCTACCAACTAAGGACCTTTCATGTCCCCTCCTTGCTGCTCTTAGCTCTCTCTTCAGGTCCTTCCTGGCTACCTTATAACTCTCAATCGCCCCAATTGAACCTTCACGCCTCATCTTTACATAGGCCGCCCTCTTCCATTTAACAAGGGATTCCAATTCCTTATTAAACCACGGCTCCCTCACACGACCCTTTCCTCCATGCCTGACGGGCACATACTTATCAAGGACACTCAATAGTTGCTCCTTGAACAAGCTCCACATATCAATTACACCCTTGCCTTGAAGCTTACTTTTCCAGGCCAGACATCCTAAGTCATGCCTCACAGCATCATAATTTCCCTGCCCCCATCTATAACTCTTGCCCTGTAGTGCACACTTATCCCTCTCCATCACTAGAGTAAAGGTCACCGAATTGTGGTCACTGTCCCCAAAGTACTCACCTACCTCTAATTCTAACACCTGGCCTGGTTCATTACCCAGAACCAAATCCAGTATGGCCTCACCTCTTGTTGGCCTATCTACATAATGTGTCAGGAAACCCTCCTGCATACATTGGACAAACACTGACCCATCTAACGAACTTGAGCTATAGCTTTCCCAATTAATATCAGGAAAGTTAAAGTCCCCCATAACAACCACCCGATTACTTTCACTCTTCTCTTGAATCATCCTCGCAATCCTTTCTTCTACGTTTCTAGGACTATTAGGAGGCTTGTAAAAAACTCCTAACAGGGTGACCTCACCTTTCCTATTCCTAACCTCAGCCCAAACTACCTCAGATGGCGAGTCTTCATCCATCGTCCTTTCTACAGCTGTAATACTATCTTTGACAAGCAATGCCACACCTTCCCCTCTTTTACCCCCACCTCTGACCCTACTAAAACATTTAAACCCTGGAACCTGCAACAGCCAATCCTGTCCCTGTTCTACCCATGTCTCCGTAATAGCCACAACATCGAAGTCACAGGTACCAACCCACGCTGCAAGTTCACCTACCTTATTTCGTATACTTCTTGCATTGAAGTATACACACTTCAAACCACTTTCCTGTTTACAGGCACCCTCCTTTGAAATTGATGCCATGTTCCTAACCTCCCTACACTCCAGGTCCTGCACCCTAAAGCTACAGTCTGGGTTCCCATGCCCCTGCAGAGTTAGTTCAAACTCCCCCCAAGAGCACTAGCAAACCTCCCACCAAGGATACTGATGCCCCTCAGGTTCAGGTGTAGACCATCCTGTTTATAGAGGTCCCACCTTCCCCAGAAAGAACCCCAGTTATCCAAATACCGGAATCCCTCCCTCCTGCACCATCCCTGTAGCCACGCATTTAACGCATTTGTGGGCGGCACGGTGGCACAGTGGTTAGCACTGCTGCCTCGCAGCGCCAGAGATCCGGGTTCAATTCCCGCCTCAGGCGACTGACTGTGTGGAGTTTGCACGTTCTCCCCGTGTCTGCGTGGGTTTCCTCCGGGTGCTCCGGTTTCCTCCCACAGTCCAAAGATGTGCAGGTCAGGTGAATTGGCCATGCTAAATTGCCCGTAGTGTTGGGTAAGGGGTAAATGTAGGGGTATGGGTGGGTTACGCTTCGGCGGGTCGGTGTGGACTTGTTGGGCCGAAGGGCCTGTTTCCACACTGTAAAGTAATCTAATCTAATCTTAACTGTTCTCTCTCCCTATTCCTCGACTCTCTATCACGTGGCACGGGTAACAAACCAGAGACAACAACTCTGTTTGTTCTAACTCTGAGCTTCCAACCTAGCTCCCTGAAAGCCTGCCTAACATCCTCAGCGCTCCTCCTACCTATGTCATTGGTGCCAATGTGGACCACGACTTCGGGCTGCTCCCCCTCCCCCTTAAGGACCCGGAAAACACGATCAGAGACATCACGTACCTTTGCACCTGGGAGGCAACATACCAAACGTGAGTCTCTCTCGTTCCCACAAAACCTCCTATCTGTGCCCCGAACTATCGAGTCCCCAATTAGTATTGCTCTGCTCTTCTCCACCCTTCCCTTCTGAGTAACGGGGACAGGCTCCGTGCCAGAGGCCTGAGCCCCGTTATTTGCCCCTGGTAAGTCGTCCCCCCCACAAGTATCCAAAACGGTATACTTGTTCTTGAGGGGAACGGCCGCAGGGGGTCCCTGCACTCCCAGTCCCCCTCACTGTCACCCATCTATCTGCCATCTTTGGAGTTACTACTTCCCTAAAGCTCCGATCTATGACCCCCTCTGCCTCCCGAATGATCCTAAGTTCATCCAACTCCAGCTCCTGTTCCCTAACACGGTCTTGGAGGAGCTGGAGATGGGTGCACTTCCTGCAAGTGTTTTCAGCAGGGACGTCCATGGCATCCCTCACCTCAAACATGTTGCAAGAGGAACATTGCACTGCCTTCACTGCCATCCCTCTGAAAGTAACCTTTTGTAAAAAAAAAAAACTGGGTCTAAAGAATACAACAAGCAAAATGCAGCACTTACCTACTTACCACAACGGGTCTTATTATTTAGGTTAGAGGAGGAGGGCGGGTGGGAGACACTACCTCTGTAGTGCCTCGGGTTCTTCTCCTGCGCGCTTTTAAAGGGGAAAAAAAACCTACCCGGCTGTCCCTCTGGTCTTCGTCACTTCCCCCTGCTGCTCCCGCTCTTTCTGTAAAGAGAGAAAAAAACACCGCTGCCCGCTACCGGTAAGTAATTTTAAAACAAGCTGTCTTACCTTAGTTGCTGCTCGCACTCAAAGTGTTAGGTAAGGGGTAAATGTAGGGGTATGGGTGGGTTGCGCTTTGGCGGGGTGGTGTGGACTTGTTGGGCCGAAGGGCCTGTTTCTACACTGTAAGTAATCTAATCTAAACAGTGGAAACACCTGAGGCCTTTCCACCCTCTTGGGCTTCTTTAACCTGTGATAAAATCTTACCAGTGTTCTCTATTCTTTCTTTCATAGTGTAGTATCTCCCCTTCTCCCAACTTGTATCCCTCATAGGACAAAATTCTGGCTGGAAGCCTCTCTTATGCACCAACATGCATTTATCCGCTAATTCTGCTGCCCTTCTCACTTCCGGAATGTTCTGTTCCTCCACGTAAATTCTTATCATCTCTGGGTGTGAGTTTTTAAACACCTCCAGCAGAATAATCTGCCTCAGAGCCTTATAGGTCTTCTCCATCTTTAAGGTCCGTCCCCATCTCTCAAAATGACTATGTTTAATTCCTTCAAATTCAGCACAAGTCTGAACTGTTTCCTTCTTCATGTTTCCGAACCGCTGTCTATATGCTTCTGATACCAATTCATAACCACTTAAAATAGTCTGTTTGACTTCTTCAACGCTCATCTGACAGCACAGCGAATACCGCATTCACTTTGCCTGCCAGTTTCATCTGAACTAGCATATCTCATAAATCCTCGACCACTCCATGTGCCAAGCTAATTTTTCAAATGAAATAAAGAAAGCTTCAACATCTTCCTCATCAGAATGTGGCAGAGTTTTGATATATTTGTATATATCACTACCTTCTCTTTTCACCTCCAACCTGTGAACGTGAGTTTGCTAAGACACAATTTCTCAATTTCAAATTCCCTCTTTTCACTCAGATAAGAACCTTCTCTGTCTTTTTCCTCTGTCTCTCTCACTTCTCTCTTCCTTTCTTCGCTCAGCTAAGAACCTTCTCTCTCTTTTACCTCTCTCTCTTGCTTTCTCCTCTCTTTCTTTCTCTCTCCCTCGCTTTTTTCTTTTGCTCGCTCTTTCTCCATTCTCTCTCCGTCTCTCTTTTCTCTCTTCCTCTCTCTCGTTGTTTTTCTTCTAGCTCCATTTTCCTCAATTGTAATTTAAGTTTTTCTAACTCTACTGTACTTGTCTGTTTCTCTGACACACCTCACTGTTTGAGTAATTTCCTTACAATTTCAGCTTTACTTTTGTCCTTGGTTAAACCCAAATCTAACTTCTTTCTGATTTCTAAATGTATGGACAATTTCTTTCCTTCTTCACATTCTTGTCAAACTTGAGAATTTGTGTTCAAACCCCAGAACCTCTTTAGCAATTTTAAGAGTTATTTCCCTCACTTTTAATTTAACCAACCGAAATTAAACAATTTGTCTCACCTACGTTTTATTTAAAGATCGAGGACACTAACCGGCAAGTGTTTAAATTTACTGGGATTTTTCATACCCCAAATCTATTCAAATCTCAGGCTGGATCTGTCAAAATGGTTCAAATCATGGACAAAAGTCCCCAAACTGTTATAGCAGGGGATAAATAACTCCGCTAATTTAAACTCGACACACAGAGAAGCTCACCCTCTGCCGTAATTGGTTTAATTTCTAGAGACAAAGAATTACACCAGACATCACTATTTTAAAGTAAAAAAAATCATAGTTTTATTTTTTAATTCCAAAAGAGAACATTAAAAACGATTTACAACTCCTTTCTCTTAAATCTATCTTTTACCTCCCACTCTACAACACTGGTCTGTTAGAAAAATGTTAAGACTTATTAAAAAAAACAACATTCAAAACCAGCCAGCTATTGAATCTTCGCTTTGTATATTCCTCTCCAGATTTTCCTCTGTCATCTTTTCTTCGGTATTCTGCTTCACGGGTCTTTCATATGAACAGGTACCTTTCAGAGAGCTAGTCATCTAGCAATCTATACTTTTTGGTGCTTGGCGGTGCTCCTCCTAACTGCTCAAAATATCTGGTTTTATACCCTAAAAACATCGGATTACTTCATTGGTTTGATGTCATCCCAAACAGTAACATTTAAATTTGATTGGATTTTGGTATTTGGGCATAATTTAAACTGATTGGCCAGACATGAATTTGTTTTTGTTCCATGGCAACACAACTCCAGCTATTTGTTTTGACCAAGTGTTCCATTTTTACCGTGTTCAGGACAGAGTGCTTTCAGTCAGTCCTTGTTAGCTTTTCACCTCTCAAAGTTACAGTACACACGTTCAGCTTCAAAACATTACTGAGGCACGACCGCCCCCGCACAAAGTCATGCTGTCTATCGAGTTGTATTAGGGTTTGAAGGACTTGATTGGCCAGGGCCTGCTAGAGGTGTATGGCAGTTTGATTCTGGCAGGTACCATGAGGGAATCCATGAGAAAAGGTATCATCTGCAAGCAGAAGGAGGAGAGGGAGGAAATTCAAAATTGGTGACCAATATTATTGCTGAATGCAGACTAAAAAATCCTGTCTAAGGTTACTAGCAACTGGTTCAGATCTGTTCTAGGGTCAGTGATTCACCCTAACCAAATCTGTGCTGTACCAGGCAGGACCGTCTCAGAGAGCGTCACAATCCTCAGGGATATGATCACCTTCAGAGAGGATAGGGGAATATGCGCCTGCTTCATCGGCCTGGACCAGGAGAAGGCCTTTCACAGGATATCACAAACCTACATGTGGGACGTGCTCTTCAAAATCGGCTTTGGGAAGGGAATCTGAAATTGGATCTGACTGCTCTCCACTAACATCATTGGCAAGTCTCATTCAAGGGGTGCGAATCAGAAAGCTTTCCAATCAGATTCGCAGTCAGGCAAGGCTGCCCACTCTCTCCTGCCTTGTTTGTGTGTTCTATAGAGCCCTTTACTAAGTCCATCAGGAAGGATTTGACACGGAGAGGGGTGACTATTCCAGGCAGAGAGGCTGACAGGTGAAAGCCTCCCCATAAATGCATGATGTCGCTGTTTTCTGTTGGGATCCGCTGTCAGTGCGCAGATTCATGAGCATCTGCGACCAGTTCCAACTGGCCTCAGCAGCCAAGGTAAATCCAGGCAAGAGCAAGGCCATGTTGTTTAGGAACTGGGCCGATCGATCCTTCATTCCCTTCCCCATCAGGGCAGATTACCTGTCGGTGCTGGGATATTGGTCCAAAGTCACCAGGGTGTGCATAAAATCCACGGACGAGCACATCATGATAGTGACACAGACAGCAGACACTGGTCTTTTGAGAGCACCACCCCCTCCCCAGTGTGGGTAAAAATCTGGTCACCAGGTGTGATGCACTGTCGCTGTTGTTGGACCTGGCACAGGCTTGGGTCATCCCCCAAACTTGTGCTGTTTCAGTCACCCGAGCCATCTTCCACTTCATCTGGAAGGCCAAGATATACCATGTCCACATGGAGTCCATGTACAAAACTCTGGATAAGAAGGAGAAGGAAATTACCCAACATGGCCCTCACCCTGATGGCCACCTGTAAACCCTCGGTACACAAAATCTCAAGTGTCACTATGTACTGAGGTTCTACTGCTCCCCGGTGTTGGGAAGGATGGGACTGGCCACACTGCCATGCAATACTCCAATTAAAGTCACATAATCATAAAACTGTTGAGTTCAGAAACAGACCCTTCGGTCTAAACTCGTCCTTGCTGATCAGATATCCTAAATTAATCAAATCCAACTTGTCAGCACTTGGCCCATATCCCCCTAAACATGTACACATCCGGAAGCCTTTCAAGTGTTGTGAATGTACCAGAATCCACAATTTAGTCGAACAGGCGAAAGTGAGGTCTGGAAATGCTGGAGACCAGAGTCTAGATTAGAGTGGTGCTGGAAAAGCACAGCAGGTCAGGCCGCATCCGCGGAGCAGGAAAATCAATTTTTCGGGCAAAAGCTCTCATTTCCTCGAACAGTTCATTCCATACACGCACGACCGTTTGCATGAAAATGTTGCACCATACATCCCCTTCAAATTTTTTGCCTCTCACCTTAAACCTCTACCTTCTAGTTTGGACTCCACCATCTTGTTTCTTACCCTATGCATGCTTCTCATGATCTTATAAACATCTGTACAGTCACCTGTCAGTCTTTGATGCTCCAGGGAAAATAGCCCTAGCCTATTCAGCCTCTCCCTAATGCTCAAATCCTCCAATCTCGGCAACAGTCTTGTAAATCTTTTCTGAATCCTTTCAAGTTGCACAATATCGTTCCAAACGTAGGGTGACCAGAACTGAGTGCAGTATTACAAAAGTGGCCTAACCAATGTCCTATAGAGCTGCAACATGACCTCCCAACTCCTATACTTATTGCACAGACCAATAAAGGCAAGCATACCAAATGCCTTCTTTACTATCCTTTCCACTTATGAGTGGGCGGCACGGTGGTACAGTGGTTAGTCCTGCTGTCTCCCAGCGCCAGAAACCCGGGTTCAATTCCCGCCTCAGGCGACTGACTGTGTGGCGTTTGCACATTCTCCCCGTGTCTGCGTGGGTTTTCTCCCACGGTTCGAAGATGTGCAATTCAGGTGAATTGGCCATGCTAAATTGCCCGTAGTGTTACACAAAGGGGTAAATGTAGGGGAATGGGTCCGTTTCCACACTGTAAGTAATCTAAGGTCCCTTTCCCTATCTATGGGTCTCTCTCACTCGTTCTTTATCAATGGCTCTCACTCTCTCTTTCTCAGTTACTGACTCCCACTTTTGCACACACACATTCTCCTTTTCTGTGTCTCTCCCTCCCTGTCTGCCCCTCTCTCTCTCTTTCCTGTTGCTCTGTCTCTTTGTTGCACTCTGTCCCTGTCTCTCTCTCTCTCTCTCTCTCTGTTTCTTTCTCTGTCTCGCTTTCTCTCTCTGCATTTTCTTGATGTCACGCGGAGTCAATTAAAAAGCCTGAATATTGGTATCTATGATGCTGGGGATCACTGGAGAAGGCTGAGATGGATCACCCAATCGGCACATCTGGCTGAAGCTTGCTGAGAAAGCTTTAACCTTATATTTTGCATTGGTGTGCTGGGCTCTTCCATCATTGAGGATAGGGATATTTGTGCAGCCTTCTTTTTAATCAATCACCCCCATTCATGACGAGATGTGGCAAGATTGCAGAGCTTAGATCTGTTGGCTGTGGGATCGCCTAGCTCTATCTATCACTTGCTGTTTATGCTATTTGGCATACCAGCAGAAGCGAGTAGACAGCGATTCAAAACACAAAGAAAGAACCAGGTCAGACTTAAGTTGTGTTTGAAAGAATTGACTTTGACAGATAGGTGAGGGCCTTACAAATAGATAAGACATATGGGGATCTAAGAGATCTTATTCTGCTGGAGAATTTAAATACTCACGTCCAGTGATGATAAGAATTCATGTGGAATGAACAGAAAGCTCAAGAAGATCAGCGGACATGGCAGATGAGTAAAAATTAGTGCATTAGGCAACGCATAGCTTCCGGCAAGAATTTCTTCTTGTGAGGGATAGAAATTTGGAGAAGGGGAGATCCTACACCATGAAACAAAGAGTAAAGAAAATTGTTATTTTTTACCCTAGGTTCTAACAAAAGCCCAAGAGAATAGAAGAGGAGGTGAAAGGCTTCAGGTGTTTTCAATGTGGTAAAGTGGTACAGATAAATCACAGTGCTGTTTGTTAAAGAAAGGTACTTTGGGAAAAGGTGAGGTAAAAGATGCTAAGCCAGTGGTATTAGCGAAAGTAGTAAAGGAAACCTGAAGAAAAAAAATTGGACGAGCTGCAGAAGAGTGCATAGCCGAGGCAGGTGCTGGGTATGGAATTAGTGTCTGATCTGCATAAATGATTTGCCTCTGTGGCTAAAGTTTACGCAGGAAGAACAGGGCGGGGGAGCCAAAGAAGTTATAATTTTGAGAGGTACAGAATCAAACCAGTCTCTAATCGTACTCTTTCTTACTTGTTATCCGATAGTGGTAATTTTGGGGACAGAGTGACAGAAAGTTACCATTCCCCTATGTAACATCAAGTTTGATTGCCAACTCAAGACTGGGCAAGTAACAGTGGGAGTGATTAACAGAGTGTCAGTTCTAGGAATACAATTAGGAACGATTTAGCAAGATCCAAGTCGGAGTGACACTCTTTGTTGTGGAAAAGTCCAAGGAAGAACAGGGAACAGAGGAGTTAAAAGAAAAATACAATGCAATTTTCCCATACTGTGTAGAAACACTACATCACGATCATAAATCACAGCACAAAGCAAAATCTGAACTGGCGTTTAGTTGGCGGAGACCATGTTTGAAGTAATGGTGTAAGAAGCAACAGTTGAAACTTTATTGCTGGAACAGCACAGCAGGTCAGGCAGCATCCAGGGAACAGGAGATTCGACGTTTCGGGCACAGGCCCTTCCTCAGGAATGAGCAGAGAGTGTTCAGCAGGAGAAGATAAAAGGTAGGGAGGAGGGACTTGGAGGAGGGGCGTTGGAAATGTGATAGGTGGAAAGAGGTCAAGGTGAGGGTGATAGGTCGGAGTAGGATGGAGGCGGAGAGGTCAAGAAGAAGACTGCACGTCAGGAAGGCGGTGCCGGGCTGGAGGGATCCGGCTGAGACAAGGTGGGGGGAGGGGGGATGAAGAAACTGGTGAAGTCCAAGTTCATCCCCTGCGGTTGGAGGGTTCCCAGTCGGAAGATAAGACGCTCCTCCTCCGACCGTCGGGTTGTTGTGGTTTGGCGGTGGATGAGTCCAATGACCTGCATATCCTCGGTGTAGTGGGAGGGGGAGTTGAAATGCTGTGCTACAGGTTGGTTGGGTTGGTTCGTCCGGGTGGCCCAGAGGTGCTCTCTGAATCGCTCCGCAAGTAGGCGGCCTGTCTCCCCAATATAGAGGAGGCCACACCGGCTGCAGCGGATGCAGTAGATGATGTGGGTGGAGGTGCAGGTGAATCTGTGGCGGATATGGAAGTTTCCTTTGGGGCCTTGGAGAGAAGTGAGGGGGGAGGTGTGGGCGCAAGTGTTGCACCTCCTGCGGTTGCAAGGGAAGGTGCCGGGAGTGGAGGTTGGGTCGGTGGGGGGTGTGGATCTGACAAGGGAGTCGCGGAGGGAGTGGTCTCTACGGAAAGCTGATAGGGGAGGGGAGGGAAATATATCCTTGGTGCTGGGGTCTGTTTGGAGGTGGCGGAAGTGACGGCGGATGATGCGCTGTACATGGAGATTGGTGGGGTGGTAGGTGAGGACCAGTGATGTTCTGTCCTGGTGGCGGTTGGATGGGCGGGGCTCAAGGGGATGAGCCACTCCACAAGTACTGACTCAGTCCATATTCAAATGCAACAGGATCTGGACAATGTACAGGTTTGGGCTGACAAATGGTAAGTAAGTTGGAAATGTGATAGGAGGGGAGTTGGAAATGTGATTCCAACTCCCCTCCTCCAAGTCCCTCCTCCCTACCTTTTATCTTCTCCTGCTGAACACTCTCTGCTCATTCCTGAAGAAGGGCCTGTGCCCGAAACGTCGAATCTCCTGTTCCCTGGATGCTGCCTGACCTGCTGTGCTGTTCCAGCAATAAAGTTTCAACTTTGATCTCCAGCATCTGCAGACCTCACTTTCTCCTCAAATGGTAAGTAACATTCATACCACACAAAGAACCGGCTATGGCATCGCTAATAAGAGACAATCTAACAACCACCCCTTGACATGCAATGGTGTTATCATCACTGACCCCCACTATCAACATCCTAGCAATGAGCATTGACCAGAAACTTAATTGGATTCACAACATAAACCCAGTGACTGAAGAGCAGATCTGAGGTTAAGAAAACCGCAGTGACTAATTCACCTCCTGACTCCCTAAAGACTGTCCTGTCCACCATCTACAAGTCAGGAATGTGACATAATACTCCCCACTTGCCTGGATAAGTACAGCTCCCCCCTTCACTAACACTTAGTGGCAGCAGAGTGTTCCATTTAGAAAGATACACTGCAGAAATCCATCAAGGATCCTCAGATATCACCTTCCAAACCCATGACCACTCACATCTGGAAGGGCAAGGGCAGCCAATGCATGGGAACACCACCTTCAAAGCCACTCATGAAACTACTTGGAAATATATTGCAGTTCCTTCACAGTCGCTGCGCCAAAATTATGGAAATCTCTCCCGAAGTGAATTGTGGGTTAACACACAGCAAGTGAACAGCAGTAGATCAAGAAGGCAGGTCACCACCACCTTCTCAAGGGCAACTATGGACAGACAATAAATGCTAACCAAATATCGAGGCCCACATCGCACAGACAATCAGGAAAACGATGTCCCAGTAACTGGATGATGATTTTAAAGTCTCACAGTTAGCCATGCCTCATCTGCACACCTTCACGCACCAGTCAGAGTAGGAATGATTGAATAAGCAGGATGAATGCGTGCCTTGAGAGATGGTGCAGGAGGGAGAGGCTGAGATTTTTCAGACATTTGGACTGGTTCTCGGGAGGTGGGAAAATTGCTTTTGCTAACGCTGTTGAACAGGGTTTATACTAATGTGACGGGGGTTGCTAACCACATGAGGTTATCGGACAGTAAGGAAGTAGTAACGAAAGCCTGTAAGGAACGTCAGTGTGACGAAGGGGAAGAGGAGCCAGGGAACAGATGATGAATGCAAAGGTACTGGTTGTCTGTGGTGCATTTTGTTTCAATGCAACAAGTATACCAGATAAGGAAGATGAACTTAGTTTTGGGAGCACGATGTTAGTGCTGTTACTAAGACTTGATAGAGGAAAGGACATGATTTGCTACTAAACATCCCAGGATATCGATGCTTAAAAGCGAAATAGAGTGGGAGGTAAAAGGGGTGGAGGAATTGCATTATGGTCAAAGAAAATATCACAGCTGTGTTGAAGGAGGGCACTATGGAAGACTCGAGTACCGAGGCGATATGGGCAGAGCTCAGAAATAGAAAGGGTGCAGTAATAATTTTGGAGCTTTAGTACAGGCTTTCCAACAGCTAAAGTGAGGGAAAAGTGCAAATATGTAAACAAATCATCGAAAGATGTGGGAGCAACAAGGTGGTGTCAAGAGGAGATTTTCATTTTCCCAACATTGACTGGGATTCACTTCTTGTTAGAGGTCTAGTTTCAGCAGAATTTGTAAGGTGTATCCAGGAGTATTTTATAGAGCAGTATGTAAATAGTCCAACTCGGGAAAGGGGCTATACTGGAGCTGGTTTTGGGAAATGAGCCCTGCCGGGTGGTTGATGCTTCAGTCGGGGATTAATTTGGCAATAGTGATCACAATTCCAGAAGTTGTGGAATACTCTGGACAAAGATGAGAGTGTTCCTAGAGGAAGAGGGCTAAATTCTGGAAAGGCCAACTGTACCAAAATTCGGCAGGAGCTGGGGAGTGTAGATTGGGAGCAGCTGTTTGAAGGTAAATCCATGTTCCATATTTGGGAGTCTTGTAAAGAGAGGTCGATCAGAGTTAAGAAGATGTATGTTCCTGTGAAAATGAGGGAGCAAAATGGCAAGGTTAGGGAACCATGGATAACAGGTGAAATTGCGAGACTGGCAAAGAAGAAAAAGAATGTGTACAAAAGGTGTAGGTGATTAGATTACATTACAATGTGGAAACAGGCCCTTCGGCCCAACAATCCACACCGACCCGCCAAAGCGCAACCCACCCATACATTTACCCCTTACCTAACACTATGGGCAATTTAGCATGGTCAATTCACCTGACCTGCACATCTTTGGACTGTGGGAGGAAACCGGAGCACCCGGAGGAAACCCACGCAGACACGGGGAGAATGTGCAAACTCCACACAGTCAGTCGCCTGAGTCGGGAATTGAACCCGGGTCTCTAGCGCTGTGAGGCAGCAGTGCTAACCACTGTGCCACCGTGCCACCCACTGATGGAAGACAGACAAAACTTTTGAAGAATATCAGAAAAGTAGGTCCAATTTGAAACAAGGAATTAAAAAGGGCTAACAGGGGTCTTGAGATATCTTTAGCAAACAGGGTTAAGAAAATTCCCAATGCCGTTTTTTTTCATATATAAGGAGCAAGAGGGAAACTAGAGATAGGGTTGACCCAGTTACAGACAAAGGAGGAAAGTTATGCGTGGAGTCAGAGAAAATGGGTCAGATTCTTAACGAGTACTTTGCATCAGTATTCACCGAGGAGAGGGATATGACGGATATTGATGTAAACGATATATCTTTGAGTACTCTCGGATAAATCGACAGAAGGAGGGAGGAGGTCTTGTGTTTTATAAAAGGCATTAAGATAGACAAGTCCACAGGTCTGGGTGGGATCCACCCCAGATTGCTGAGGGAATCGAGAGAAGAAATAGCTGCAGCTTTATCTTTGAATACAGGTGAGGTCCTGGAGGACTGGAGAATGCCTAATGTTCTCCCTTTGTTTAAGAAGGGTAGATGGGATACTCAGGTAAATACAGACTGGTTAGCCTGACATCAGTGGTAGGGAAGCTGCTGGAGAGGATACTGAGGGATTGGATCTATTCCCATTTAGAAGAAAATTGGATTATCAATAATGGGCAACATAGTTTTGTGCGGGCAAGGTCATGTCTTCCAAACCTAATATAATTCTTTGCGAATGTGACAAAGTTGATTGATGGGGGAAGGTCTGTAGATATCATATACACGGGCTTTAGCGAGGCATTTGATAAGGTTCCCCATAATAGGCTGATGAAGAAGGCACAGCCTCATGGGGGCCTGGGTTTCCGAGCTAGATTGGTAGAAAATTAGCTGGGCAACAGGATACAGAAAGGAGTAGTGGAAGGGTGTTCCTCAAAATGGAGACCAGTGACCAGTAGAGTTCCGCAGAGGCCTGTGCTGGGACCACTGTTGTTTGAGGTATAAATGAATGATTTGGAGGAAGGTTTCAGTTGCCTGATTAGCAAGTTTGCAGATGACACCAAGATTATGTAGTAGATAGTGAAGGGGACTGTCAGAGAGTACAGCAGAATATAGATAGATTGGAGAGATGGGCAGAGAAATGGCAGTTGGAGTTCAATCTTGGCAAATGCAGGGTGATGCATTTTGAAAGATCCAATTCAAGAGTAAACTATACAGTAATTGTAAAAGCCCGGGGGAAAATTGACACACAGAGAGATCTGGGTGTTCAGGTCCATTAATCCCTCAAGGTGGCAACGCAGGTCAGTAGAGTGATCAAGAAGGCATATGGCATGCTTTCCTTCATGGACTAAGCATTGAGTACAAGAGTTGGCAGGTCATATTACAATTGCACAGAACTTTGGTTTGGCCCATTTGAAATACTGTGTATAGCTCTGGTCACCACATTTTCAAAAGGCTGTGTAGAGGGTGCAGAGAAGGTCCACCAGGATGTTGCTTGATATGGAGTGTAGCGTTATGAAGAGAGGCTTAATATATTGTGAATATTTTCATGAGAAGGAAAGATATTGGAAAGAGGTTAATGGAGGACCTGACTGAGGTCTAAAAAGTCATGAGAGGTATAAACAGGATGGATAGCAAGAGGCTTTGTCCCATAGTGCGGAATACAATTACTAGGGGTCATAAGGAGAAATATTTCGGGAGATGTGCACGGAAAGTTCTTTACACGGGGGAGGGGGTGGGGGGTGGGGGTGGCTGGAACACATTGCCAGTGGAAGTGGTAGAGACGAGAACGATGGCGTCATTTAAGATTTATCAAGCAGATACATAAATGGGCAGGGAGCAAAGGGATACAGCTCTTTAGAAAATAGGTGGCAGAATTCAATAGAGGATCTGGATTGGCACAGGCTTGGAGGGTTGAATGGCCTGTTCCTATGCTGTAATTGTCTTTGATCTTTGTTCTTCAAACAACAATATGGTGAGTGGAAACAGTCTAACAGAGCTCCTGGACTCATATACACATCTCTCAGTAACTATCCGGTGACTTTATGCATTCCAAAGGTGAGTGTGGCCTCATTTACATACCTCCCAGTAACTGTAGGGAAACTGCGAACTGACTCACAATGAGCCCGCTCCATCTACATACCTCCCATTAAAGTTTCTTTATTTCGAAAATATATTTCATTTTAAAAAAATCTCTTTGTTTATGTACATTGTCACAAAAGCAGTTCAATTCTGTACAATTGCACATCAAGTGAACAAACAAAACATTGTACTTTGATGCTATCCCAAACAACAAAGACCTTTCTTGCACATATAATACTAATAATTATATATATTTAAACACTGCGAGCATCTGATAACTGAACGACCCGCATTTACCTACCGCAGGAAGATCTCAGACAGTGGTCTTTCCCCACCATGTCTTGGTGGCAGCTGCCCAAATCTTAGTGCATCCCCCTACACGTAGTCCTGACTTTGGAATATGTCAGTATGCAACACTTGGTCAGGTTTATCGCCTTCTTCTGGAAGAACAAAGATTTCTGGGCAGAAGAAAGGGCATCTTTCACTGAGTTGATGATCCTCCAGGCGCAGTTTATGTTAGTCTCAGTGTGTGTCCTGGGGAAGAGACCATAAAGCACAATGTTCCACGTTACGGAACTGCACGGGACGAACCTTCACAAAAACCATTGCATCTTCCTCCACACTTCCTTTAAAAATGCACGTTGCAGCTGGAGATGTGTGACACTCTCTACAATCCCATGCAGCCAATCCAAGTACAGCGTGCAGTGGTACATAAAGGATCACAGAGGTACTGCTCTTCTCACCAACAGCCTTGCGATATTATGGTAATTGTTAGAAATTTCTGGTGATGAGGCATTCTACCAAATGACTTTGATAGCTTGCTCAGGGAACCATATGACAGGATACACCCTCGCCTTTTCCCTCAAGGTGTCGAGGACTCTACGTCCTGATCACGTAATACAAATAGAACATAGAATATTACAGCGGATCTAGATGTTGTGAAGACCTGTGAAAACCCCTCTAAAACCTGTAGAACCTATACTATGCAATTATCATACATACATTTATCCAATGACCATTTAAATGCCATTCAAATTGGCGAGTCTGCCACTGTTGCGGGCAGGAGATTCTAAACCCTCACTACTCTTTGAGTAAAGAATCTACCTCAGATATCTGTCCTATGTCTATCACCACTCAACTTAATGGCATGTCTCCGCGTGATAGCCATCACCATCTGAGGAGAAAGATTCTCACCATCCGTTGTATCTAATCATCTGAACATCTTGTATGCCTCGATTAAGCCACCACTTAACCTTCTTGTCTGTAACGAAAACAGCCTCAAGTCCTTCTGCCGATCTTCATAAGACCTTCCCTCACCTTATCTGCATCCTTTCCAATACTTCCACATCCTTCCTAT
The DNA here is from genome assembly GCF_037043375.1 of Chiloscyllium plagiosum. Lineage (NCBI taxonomy): Eukaryota > Metazoa > Chordata > Chondrichthyes > Orectolobiformes > Hemiscylliidae > Chiloscyllium > Chiloscyllium plagiosum. The sequence continues at coordinate 18,994,492 of NW_028270184.1, read as the reverse complement.
AATGTGGTGACCAGAACGATAGGCAATACTCCAAGTGTGGCCACGCAAGAGTTTGGAGAGCTGCAACATGAACTCATGGCTCCCAAACTCAATGCCGCTCCCAAATAAAGGTAACATACCGTATAAGTTCTTAACAAACCTATTAAACTGGGTGGCAACTTTCAGGGAGCTATGCACATGGACACTGAGATCTCTCTGCACATCCACATTACAACGAATCCAACCATTGGCCCAGTACTCCGCATTCCCGTTACTCCTTCCAAAGTGAATTACCTGCACACTTTTCTGCATTAAACTAAATTTGCCACCTCTCAGCTCAGTTCTGCAACGTATCTATGACCCCCTGTAACCTGCCACATCCTTGCACACAGTCCACGACTCCACCGACTTTAATGTCTTCTGTAAATTTGCTAACCCATCCTTCTATGCCCTCATCTAGGTCAATTATGAAAATGACAACAGTAGTGACTACAAAACAAATCCTTGCAGTGCACTACATTTGCCACCTCCCAGTCCAGTTCTGCATCTTATCCATGTGCCTCTGTAACCTGCAATATGCTTCTGCACAGTCCACGACTCTACCGACTTTAATGTCATCTGCTAATTTGCTGACCAATTCTTCTACGCCCTTATCTAGGTTATTTATGAAAATGACTAACAGCAGTGACCACAAAATAGATCCTACTGGTGCACTACATTTGCCACCTCTCAGCACAGTTCTGCAGCTTATCAATGACCCTCTGTAACCTGTTGCATCCTTCTGCATAGTCCAGGAACTCCACCGACTTTGACGTCATCCGCAATTTCGCTAACCCATCCTTCTCTGCCAAAAATGACAAACTTCAGATTTTTGCGATGCACCACTAAAAACTGAACTCCAGGATTAACGTTTCCCATCAATTACCATCCTCTGTCTTCTTACAGCTAGCCAATTTCAGATCCCAACCACTAAAACACGCTCAATCCTATGCCACCTCAAATTCTGCAATATTCTACCATGGCGAAACTTGTCAAACGTTTTTCTGAAATCCATATGGACGAGATCAACTGCTTTACCCCCATCCACTTGTTTAGTCACCTTCTCAAAGATCACAATAAAGCTTGTGAGGTATGACTTCATCCTTCACAAAACCGTGTTGAGTATCCCTTGTCAAATTATTACTTTCTAGATGATTATAAATCCTATCTCATATAATCCTTTCGAAAACGTTGCCAACAACAGAGATAAGGCTCATTGGTCTGTTATTACCAGGGTTGTGTCTACTGCCCTTCTTGAACAAGAAAACAGCATTTGCTACTGTCCAGTCTTCTGGCAGTATTCGTGTAGACAATGATGATATAAAGATTAAAGCCAAAGCTCTGCAATGTCCTCCCTACCTTCCCAGGGAACCCTAGGATAAATCCCATCCGGCCCAGTCGATTTATCTATTTTCACACTTTCCAAAACTGAAATCACCCCCTCCTTAAGTACCCCAATACCTTCTATCTAATAGTCTATATCTCATGATTCTTCTCGACAATATTCTCTTTTCCCTGTGTGAATACTGACGACAGATTTTCATTTAGCTCCTCACCTATCTCTTTGGACTACATGCACAACTTCCCATTACTGTGATTGACTGGTTCTAATGTTACTCCCGTAATCATTTTATTCCTGACATAGCAGTAGAAAGCATTGTTGTTTTCCTTGATGCTATCTACCAAAAGCATCTCATGTCCACTCCTGATTCTTCTTAGTTCTCTCTTTCGGTCCTTCCTGCAAACTTGTAACTCACAAGCGCCCTAACTGAGCTTTCACGTCTCAGCTTTCCATAAACCTCATTTTTCCTCTTGACAAGAGATTCAACATATTTAGTTCGCTCGCTCGACCACTTCCTCCCTGCCAGACAGATATAGATGAATCAAGAATACGCTGTAGCTGTTTCTTGATCAGTCTCCACATTTCAACTGTGCTCATCCACTGCAGTTTCCTTTCCCATCATCCGACTTCACTTCTCGCTTATCACATCATTATTGCCTTCCCCCTAGCTGTAACTCTTGCCCTGTGGTATGTACCTATGCCTTCCCATTGCTCAAGTAAACAGATCGAATTTCTGGTCACTATCACCAAAGTGCTTATCTACCACCAAATCAAACAACTGGTCTGGTTCATTACCCTGTACCAAACCCAGTACAGCCTCGTCTCTTCTTGTCCTATCTACCTATGGTGTCACGAAACCCTCCTGCACACAGTGGACAAAAACTGACCACTTAAAATACTCGAATTGTAGCGTTTCCAGTCAATATCCTCCAGAACTGCGACCCTTTTACTCTCGCTCCTCTACATCTCTGTAACTTTTCAAAGGCCTACAGAAAACTCCCAACAGGGCGGGCTCCAGTCTTCTGTTTCTGTATGATACAGCTCCATGATAGAAGACAGAAACGACTGGGAGGTTTCTGTGTTTGAGGGCTTCGTATAATAGAGTGGCATACAAGGATTTGTTGGTCCTCAGGACGTTAGACTGAGATGACGTTACTGAGTCATCATCTTCCTTCAGGCTGCTCAGAATAGAACTCTCCTTGTTCACCTACTGAATGTAGAAACGCGAGCACGTCTTATAAGCTCATGTTGCGGCTGTACAGGACATTGACCAGGCCACTATTGGGATGCTGCATGTAATTCAGCTCTCGCTGCTATAAGAATGTTGTTGTGAAAGGATTCAAAAATATTTAAAGGATATTGCTAGGGTTGGGGGGTTTCAGTTACAGAGAGAGGTTGAATAGACTGGGACTACTTTCCCTTGAGTGTAAGAGACTGAAGGTGACCTTATAGAGGTTTTCAAAAATCATGAGGGTCATGGATAGGCTAAATCGACACGGTTTCTCACGGTGATGGGAATCTAAATCAAGTGGGTATATGTTGAAGGTGAGAGATTTGAAAGTAATATAAGGAACATCTTTTTCACAAAGAGGGTGGTACACATATGGAATGAGCTGCCAGACGAAGTGGTGGAGGTTAGTAATATTACAGCATCTGAAAGGCATGTGGATGGGTGTGATGATGTTGCTCTTTTAAAATGGTTGTGTTACCCTTGTTTCTTTTTTCAGAATGAGGTAAAAATATACGTTCTGACATTTCTGGGGTTGATCTACTTGAAGAATCTTTTGAGTTTAAATAAAAAAAACACTTGTACAATCGAAGGGGAGTGGCCAGTTATCTCGGCTCAGATTCACACTCAGATTGGGTTTGGTTTGGTCTCAGCAAGCAGTCTGTGATGAAGTTGCTGGACCCAAAGAAGCAGCTCCATGCTGATCCTTTCGCTCTCTCTGACGTATGTCCTGTCAGAAACTATGTTGGATTTCTACTTTTTTGCCAAGCAGTGTTTATGGAGATCGTTGCAATTGTTTGGAACAGCATCATTAAGTTGGTATCATCTTTTGGGTTTTCGGATAGGTTGTTATTTTATATACTGTTCTCTTTCGTTTGTGTTTCATTCCGTAATCTTGGGAACCAATTCTGATTTATTTAGAAGTCGTTGAGCCAGTTGCATCAATCTTGGAGTATTCAGTCTAAACTGCTTAAGACAATTAGCAAAGTTAAGGTCCAGGATAATTTACTGAAAAGTTTTGAGGGGTATGGTCTGGTGCATAACAAGTTAGGGGTTCATCTGGATTTGTGCTATAGTTCCGATCTGGATTAGGATTGGTACACTTGAAGGCAGAGAGTGATAGTTGTTCATGTCTTCTGTGCCGAGTGTTTAATTTGGTTGGTTTAAACATCGCTTGGGATAGTCATGCCACTTTCAGTTTTCAGGGGGTTGATGAAGTGACTTTGGAGGTTTTACAAAAGGTGATTAATGCCAAGTTGCTGGAATTAGCAGACAAGCTGGAATAGGAACTGTCTCCTTCTATGAGGAAAGGAGAGATTGTGACAATAACTCAGTACTTAAATTTGCTGGAAACGTCATCAAAATGTTTAGAGATAGCTAAAATTCAGTTGCAAATGAAGCAGCTTGAGGTAGAGGAAAAAGACATTGACATTCTAAATGAAATAAAACTGTTTGAATTATGATAAAACGCAGAGGAATGAGAGAAAAAATACTTCAGTGGAACAAAAGTAAAAAGATGAGAAAGAGAGAGATGAGAGGGAAAAGGAGAGAGATGAAAAGTTGAAATAGGGAATTTGAACTTCAGAAATTGGCACTTGGGTAGGAAAGTCAGCTTAAATGGATGAAGATGAAATTTGAAGGTAAGCATGGTGAGGAAGACAGTGAGGATGAGCAATCCATGGTAGCCAAAGGCCTAGTGCAAATATGTCTAAATGTATTCAAGCATTGCCTAAATTTGATGATAAGGACGTGGAAGCCTTTTTCATCTCATTTGAAATGGTGGCTGAACAAATTCGGTGACCAGTGACCATATGGTTTTCGATGATCCAACAAAGCTTAAAAATAGGGCTCGTGAGATATTCTCATCACCATGACGGGAGGTTTCTGGCACGTATCAGGAAGTGAAGAGAACCATCTTGAGTGCAAGTGAGCTTTTGCCCGAAACCTACAGACTGTGTGGTAAGGAAGTTACAAAGTCACCAGGTGAAACAGGAGAGACCAAAGGGTCCAGATAGGAATGCTCAACCGGAATTAGCACAGACCCTGTTTGTTAAGATATTTAGCACAAACCAGGAGCAGACAGATGACAATGCATTCATCTATAGCTCAGATAAATTAACTGAGTTACAACAGCAAGATGAAATGCAACTGCTACATTATTGAATTAATTCAATGTTGATTAGATTAGATTCCCGACAGTATGGAAAGAGGCCCTTCGGCCCAACAACTCCACACCGACCCTCCGAAGAGTAACCCACCCAGACCCATTTCCCCCTGACTAATGCACCTAACTCTATGGGCAATTTAGCATGGCCAATTCACCTAACCTGCACAGCTTTGGACTGTGGGAGGAAACTGGAGTACCCAGAGGAAACCCACGCAGACACGGGGAGAATGTGCAAACTCCACACCCGATGCTGGAATCGAACCTGGGACCCTGGTGCTGTGAGGCAGCAGTGCTAACCACTGAGCCACCATGAGTAGCACTGACCTATGCCATTCAAGAGCATCAAGAGAGAAGTGGCAGTCATTATATCTACCTTCATTCTTTGCACCTTCCTCAAACCTTTTCACTGAATCACAATCTCACATTCATATATTCCTGTTGACAGATTCCATGTAATACCTTAAATTATTCAAAGCTATTCCAAACAATTAAATGATTTTACCCGATGAAGTACTTTTACACATGTCCCTATGATTCAGTGGTATATTTTATCCCTTAACCTTCTTTTGGCTGCACTTGTCATTGATGAACATTTCCAAATCTGTCACCAGCCAATGCTTTAGAAATCTCGAATTCTATGCCCAATACTTCAGTTTTAATGTCATTCCTTTCTACATAAATTTCGTGGCTGTTATTCAAATCAGTTGTATCATTTCTAAAATGCCCAAGGCATCGTGTTACAGTAAGCATTGGAGTGCGAACGGTTAACTGAATCTGTTTGTTCGAATACTAACGATCGTCAGCTTAAAGGAATGCTTATTGTCTCACTTATGGCTTTATCGTCAACTTCCAAGAATGTTAATTGGCACCCCGGAGGCTTTGCAACTTCTATTAAAAACCGATTTCTCCAAATGAATTGGCACTTCGGGAAAACTGCGACTCGAGAGAGAGGAAGACGGGAGGTTAGTACCTGAGAGAGAAAAATGAATACAACATCCACAGAACGAATTTTATTGCAATTGATTTAAATATTTTCACAATAAACAGAAGTGACTTTCGAATGCAACACAATTCGATCATACATCAAGAACAATGAATTGGAAGATGATCACAATGGATCTCAACGTGACAACATTAAGTCGGAATATGACAGCCATTGACAGGAACTTGTACCATGCACTTTACACGTTTTCCACACGTTATGAAAAACTAGCAACAAAATGGCGAATCTATTACAGTCTTCGGATTATGCAAGCAGGATATTACCCAATGCTGGCACTTATTGGTGTCCCTGGTAAGTCAATTTGTCCATTTTCTTTTATTATTTAAGTCTGTGGTACGTGCAAAATATTTGAAATCTGTGCAGCCCAAATCCAATGTGTTCCATCCTTTTTAAAAACGTCTTTGCCATTCACACACGGAAATCTCCTCTTGAATCAGTATTCAAGATAAACCCACAATCTATTTGACGTGCTTATCCAGTTATTTCTAGCCAGCCTGCGTACATATGTCATTCCCCATCTCTGGAGGCGGTGGAAACTGAACACAGATGTTCTGGCTCCGAGTGTGGGACTCTAAGTGCACACCACAGGAACACTGAACCCATATCCATTCCCTCAACAACCCCACCCATTAATGACCTAGTAGTATTATTCATCCTCACATTTAATTTATTCCAACGTTTGTGCAAAGCAATATAAAATAATAAGTGTTTTTAACCACAGCGTTCCCCATTCGAGTTCTCAATTTAAAATCTGACCATTCAATGCATGTTGTTTCTCTCCACTGTAACATTCAGAAATAAACCAATTTACATCTCACAGTACTTCAGCTATTCTATCATGTTTTTATTTGCTTTCCAAGTCCCCAGTAGGCTCCACAAACCTGCTACTCATCTCTCCCTAGCTTATGACATTACCATGCTTTTTTAAAAAAAGGAATGTATGTAAAGTATCAGCAATAATATATGAAAGGAGACATAGAGTTTTATTCAGTTTTAACGTACAATCTCTACACTGTCCTGATCACAACGCATTGGAAATTTGGTTCACAAGGTTTACAAAAAATTCATCAACCTATTCGGTGAAAAGAGTTAAAAGAGAAGAAAAAAAAGTATTGTGAATAATTAATGTATAATAATGTACACACGCAATTACAATATTTCAGCTCATCTGAAAGTGTTGATCACAATCTGCTACATGACACATCTATCTCTCCCAACTTTATTGTGCCCAACGAGTCGTAGCGTTGTTAGTCTGATAATATGTGAAATCTTCTACTTTCAATCCATCTCCTAGCTCTCCCAGTATATTCAGTCCTCTAACATGTCGTGCCCGGGCCCATATTTCCCTATGCCCCTAAATAGTGCTGCTTAAAGTCTTTTTCAAGTTCTCTATAGTTCGTGCTGACCACGACTTCAAGTCAGTGCAACAGGTACTGTATGAAATACTAGGAATATGCTGTTGGTAAAAAAGCACAGCAGCTCAAGCAGTATTCGAGGAGCAGAATAATCAACTTTTCGGGCATAAGCCGTTCATCAGGAAGTGTTGTACTATTAACGTCAGAAAATAGGAGATGTTCCTGGTTGTGCTGGCAGCCACTGCCACAGATGTTGTTCTGCAGTGAACAGCGCGATTCAATCCTGTCAATTTTGTTTATTTTATTTAAACTTTTTCTATGTAATTATACAAATGCTCACACAAAATGTTCTTGGGTGTCCATATACTTAGGAGAATGGAAGAATAGTCCAATTAAAGTTGAAACCTTGTTACAACAATTATTTCATTCTAGTTTAGTCACATAATCTCAGCATTTTGGTGGCTTGGTCAGTATTTCTTGTCCATGTCCAGTTCCCCTTGAGAAGGTGTTAATGACTTGCCTTCTTATGCGGTGCAGTTTGTGTGTCACAGGTATATCCACACTACAATCACGGAAGAATTTATAGATCATTGAATTAAAATGTTGAAGTGTTGTTGATATATTTCCAAGTCAGGATGGTGTCACCTTGGAGGGGATTATAATAATGTTAGTTTTTCAATTGTTTCCTGCTCTTGCTCTTACAAATTGTAGGTTTAGAAGGTTTTGAGCCAAGGTGTTTCCAAAATAAGAACACAGAACACAGATCCGGCAACAAAGAAGAATACAGCACAGGAATATCCCCTTCAGACTTCCAAGGCTGCGCTGACATCTTGTGCACTTCCATGTTGAAATTGCCTTCAATTACAGATTGTATATCCCTTTATTCCATTGCAATTCATGCTTTCAACCAGGTGCTTATTGAATACTGCTGTTGTGTCTGCTTCTACCCACTCCTCTGGCATCGCGTTCTAGGCACTCACCACCATTTGTGTAAAAAACGTACCTCACACATGTCCTTCACACTTGCCTTCGCCACTGCACCTTGAACCAGTGACCCCTAGTAATTGACCCCTCCACCCTAGGAAAAAGCCTCGTCCTTTGCACTCTATCACTGCCATTGACAATCTATAAACTTCTACTAGGTCACCTCTGAAACTCATGCGTTCTAAAGAAAGAAAGCACAATTTATCCGACCTTCTTCAGAGATAAAATCCTGCATGAAAGGTAGCAACCTGGTATTTTATTATTCCCCTCTTCAAGGCATCCGTATCTTTCTGGTGGTGTAGTGACCGCAATGTTCGATGTATGGCCGAACTAAAGTTCTATAAAGCTGCAGCATAACTTGTCTATCCTTCACATCAATGCCCAATCAAATGAAGGCAAGCAAATCATAGGCCTTTTTCTATTTCCTTATCTACCTGCGCTGCCATTTTCAGTGATCTGTGGACCTATCCCTCTGAATGTCTGCAGTTCATCATATAGACTATACACATTGCTGCCATTGAACATTGGTGTTCTCGGGAGTGCATTTCCGTGTACTTGCTTGCAATCAAACAGGATGCTTTGATCGAGATAGTGTCAAATTTCTTGAATACTTTTGGAGCTGCACTCATTCGGATATGTTGGAGTTATTTCATAATGTAGGATGAACAAATATGGATGGTGGAGTTTTGAAGCAAAGACAAATAATGCTGGAAAAAATGGCAGAAAAAAAACCACATTTCTAGTTCAGTGACCTTTATTCAAAACGAATTACATGGTTTAATCATACTGCTGATTTGTGCCTTAACTAAGGTTGATATCGTCATAGGAAGACAGACAGTGAGTTACGAGCTGCAGGTTTCCTTGTGCCTGACCTGCTTCTGCAGCCATTGCAATGCATATAGGTCATTCAGTTAGTTATAATAATCTGCAGGATGGTGGTAGCGTGGAATCCAGCAATGGTAACACCAGGGACCATAAGGAGCAATGGTTAGATTGTCTCCTGCTGGAGTTAATCATGCCCAGACAATTGTGTTGCAAATTAGTTGTTTGTAAATTATAAGACAGAGTGCAGGCACTTACCAGGTTTAGGTGCATTTGGACATGGTTTAGTGCATGATGACTGACATATTTGACTGATTGTTTCATTGATTTATTGCTGTCACATATACCAAAATACAAGGGAAAGTCTGGCTTTTCAAGTCATACAGGCAGATGTTATACGAGGTGAATCGAGGTACCAAAACAGTGTACAGAATACAGTATTCCAGTGGCAGAGAGGCATACAGAGAGTGAGATCATAATTAGCATGGGAAGCAGGGTAGGGATGTGTTGGGTAGTTTGTATGTATTTCGAAGTATGAATTCAGCGAGGAAAAAGTTCCTCTTAAAACTGCCCATACGTGTATTCTACTTTTATGTCATCTGCCCGAAAGCAGTGAATAGAAGAGGATATAACCGGGATTGGAGCGGTCTTTCAATTTATTTCTTCTCTTCCAGAAGCAACCAGAAGTATAAGTGAAGATCATTTTGCGTGATGAACTTGGCTGTTGTCATAACTCTCTGAAGTTACTTGTTGTCTTGGCAAGACCAGTTTCCAATCCACATTGTGAAGCATTGTGATAAGATGATTTCCATGCTGCCTGTATTTTATAAAAAAAGGCTAGAGTCAATGGATTTCCTGAGCCTCCTGAGGAAGTAGGAACCATGTTCAGCATTCTCAAATGTCACACTGACATTGGTGAACCAGGACAGCTTTTTAATGATCATCACTTCCAGGGACGTGTCGTTCTTGACTATGGATGTAGGTTTGCTCGCTGATCTGGAAAGTTCTTTTTCAAATGTTTTATTACCATACGAGTTAATACCACCAGTTAACCTCACTGATCATGTTACCTCTTATGGTGACAAAACGTCTGAAAACGAAACCTTCAGCTCAGCGAGCAAAACTGCAACCAGAGCTTCAACCGGAGCTACAAATCTTCACAAAACTCGCTAGCTCTCGACTATCTCTACCAGAGCATCATTGATACCGACATTGGTGTGCCCTCCAGTCCGCTTCCTGAAGTCAATGGCAAACTTCGTCGTTTTGCTGCTATTGGTGGAGAGATTGTTGCATTGACACCATGCCGCTAAACACTCAATATCTGTTTCTGCGTGGCTTGACATCTGACCTACAGTGGTTGTGTTACGAGCAAACTTGTAAATGGACTTATTAGGAATTAATAGTCATGAGTGTATAATGAATGTAGTTAGAAACTAGGTTCACGGGGTTGCACGACACTGTTGTAAGGATTACAGTGGAAGAGATGTTGCTGCCAATTCATACTGTGGACGACTGGCCAGAAATTCGAGGATCCAGTTACAAAAATGGCAGCAGAGACCTGCGTCACAGAATTTAAGGATGCATTTGTTTCGAATAATTGTGTTGAAGGCGGACATTGAGTTCATGAGTAAGAAGCTGAATTTGGTATCCTTGTCATTCATATGTTCCAGCGATTAATGTAGGGCCAGGAAGATGGCGTATGCTGTGAACCTGTAGTGCTGGTAAGTGAACGGCAAAGAACAAAGAACATTTAGGAGGCTGAAAGTGATCTGAAACATGGTTAACTTTTCGAAGTACTTTATAAATATGGAAGTCAGCACCACCGGGAGTTAGTATAGAGGCAAACTGAATGATATTTCTTTGGCAACAGGATGATATTCGTTTTCTGGAAGCTGTTGGGAACATCAGATCATACAAAGTTGAAGTTAAGGAGGTCTGTGAATAGTGCTACCAACTGGTCCACACAGCGTCTGAGTGAAAGGCTACAGACTCCATTCAGGTGAGACATTTTCCATGGACTCATTCGTAAAAAGGCGAATCTAGCAGCTGCAATGGTGATACATCCAAGGTTACTGTGATAACAAGCGTAGAATGCAGCGAACTGAGCGGGTCTGCTCTGTGTGACAGACCAGACCAGACGGCCTCAAAACAGGTCAAAAACTAGCCCAGAAACTAAGTGTTCTAGTTATTTTAAGCAGATGTATATTCTAGGAGTGTTGCAGCGGTAAAAAAAAAACACACTCTGTTTTAAACAAAACATAATTAAGTGACGCTTGAACAAAAAAAAAACGAATTGGGAATTTTTAAAAAATCTATTGGAAAATCCGACCATCACGAAAACGCAGCTTAATGATTCTTTTCCAATTACCTGCAACATCCCAGAAAGACCCTTTGGCAAAAGGTAAATTCACAGGCACATTATTTCAGTAAAGATGTCACAGAGAGAGAGAGAGAGACAGAGAGACAGAGAGAGAGAGAGAGAGAGAGAGAGAGAGGATTTGCATGAAGCCGGTGCCTTGGGTTCCCAGCAGCTTATCTGGTTTCCCAGTTAAAACTTGACCAGCAACTACAAACAAAACAGCTTTATTAAACAAACCAAACCCTGAAGTCGGAGAATTGGCTACACCCCTCTCAATTTACAATTGTTTTAAAAATAGTTAAAAGCTTCTTCAAATAGATAAAGCCAGATATAATGGAACCTCTGTCTTTACAACCCCTTTGAAGAAAAAGCAAAAGAAGAATTACATCAACTTGTTAAAGGAGTAGCATCATCACACGTGTTCCTCGTGATTCTGTTCAACTTCTCTTTGTAGCCTGTTGCGTGTAAAAGTTGTGCCATAAATGACGTTGTTCACGTGGTTGGTCTTTGTCTCAAGCTTCATTTGGTGTTGCTGCTTGTCATCTCCATTGGCCGTATGAAGGTCGTACTTGGATTTCTTATATAGATCGAAGTTGCTCGATCTGTTCGCATCAGATTTGAAATTTAGGAGGGAATGTGCCTTCCGTTTCATTCATGTTTTCCACATGGAGAGCATTTGGATGGACTTCTACAGCACATAATATTGTATACACTAATGATGTCAGTGAAATTCGTTCAAATTGGACACAGAGTTCTTGATTAGGGCCCAGTCCATGGACTGTAGGCAGTTCTTTAAAAGCTTTTCTTTTGTTCCAGAAAAATACCGCACCACTTTCTGTACTCGGTCCTCATGTTTACATTTCTACATGTCAGCGAGGGAGTGGAGCGGGTGGGGGGCGTGGATGTGCGGAGGAGAACAGCCTAGTGATCTGATATTTCAAAACGCAAATGGTGAAAGGAACTGTACGTACTTTTGATAGAGGTACATCAATGGTCAGGGACGTTTGGACTTCTAGTGGAACAGGAGACATATTGGCAGCACATTATTCAAGTTGGCCTGGTTAAAGTCACAGACTAGAAAACCTCCAGGTATTCTGTCTCAACATTGCTTGCAGCGTTGTATGTTTCATCAAATGCACTCTTCAATTTCACATGGAGTGGTATGTAAACGGCCGTCAGGATAGTGGAATTGAACTCGTGCAACATATAGTAGGGACAGAATTTTACATAGGATATTCTCAGTCCATAGAGCAGTAATTCGCCAGCATGGTCTCATCTAAGCACCAAGATCATTAGAAGGCAGAAATCATGGCCACTTGCTTTTCAAAGGACGCCGATCGGTCCATTTAGTGAACTGAGAAATCCTCACATTATAAGCCTTAGTCGGGTGCAGCTTGAGTGAGCCGTGATTCTGGAAAGTAGAGTTCATAGCAATTTCTCAATTCGCTGTGGAGGATGCATTTAGATTTAAGGTTATCCATCTAGTGTTCAACAACTGGGACATTTGCCAGGAGTATGTTTCGGCGGGAGGATTTGAATTTCTGATTAGATTCTGGATGTAAGTTTGTTCGCTGAACTGGAAGGTTTGTTTTCTGACGTATAGGTACAATACTATATAACATCATCAGTGAGTCTCTGTTGAAGTGTTACCGGAAATCCAACTTGTCTCTCAAGCTTCCTGGTCTGGTGTCTGTTCTTTTTGGACCCCGGATGCCAATAAGAGAGGGCTGCTGCTTCAAGAGATACACGTGATCCCCTGAAGTGCCATGTGCACTATTCGTGTCCTTAAGCATTCTGCAACATGTACATTTAAGCTTCCTCGATGTCGGGTTACAGTGTTTCGTTTGCCAACATTTGTTGTGCCTCGGTTGTGGTTTAGACGACTTCTGGCCTCGGAGAGACTGGTAGACTTCTGGGTTTGTCCATCCACCTTCTGTAACATCTGATGGGGTCCCAGGAGTGACTCTCGTTCAAGGGGTTCTTGCCATCGTCCGGTCAGCCTTCTTGTTGTCGGTCACTAAGGGATCAGTTCTCGCATTCAGGCTGGACAGGACTCGGTTCTTGGTTTCCACGAACAGGTCAGACTTGTTGGAAGTTGGTTGATGCATGCAGGCGTGAAACTCATAATTTAATCCAGGATTAATTATGCAAATCAATTAGGTTATTTTGCCACAGTTGATGTATCTGGTCAGTAAAGTTGGTATCAGTCCCAGTAAATGCAAATTGACGCCCATGCAAAAATTTTGTTTCACCTCGAAAGAAATCAACATCCGTGTGTGGTACTCAAAATATTGCCCTACATTCTACGCTGATGGTATCAGGTAAATGTATGAAATTATCCTCGAATGTTATTGTAAACTTCAGGGGTTCAACATGTCGAAGTGGGATGTTTCTGCTCGGTGTAGATACAATTAGCCAAAGGACGTTTTCTTTTCAGTTGTTCTTCTTGTCATGATGACTATAAGATAGCAGTAAATTATTCTGGTCCGTTATTATCTGAGGTACTACACTGTCTGCCATATGATCCACATATTCCACCTGAAATAAAGTAATGCTCACGAAATCGTTGCCTCCATTATAATATTTTAAATTAATTGCATGATCCCCAACACCAAGTATTGTGATGCATTCAATTCGGAATGTTAAGAGTTCGGCTGTGACTGAGCCATGCTCTGGAAGAGGGAATAATTCTAAATGACGCTATATGCGTTTCACAAATTTCACTATGCCTCGGTTCTATTTTACATACCAACATATTACATCATAAAAACAGTCTCAGACTAAATTATTTTATCGCACAGGATCAAATGTAGCGATCTCAAGAAACATTGAATCAAAATTAATGCAACCTGATGTACAATTTCTCTTTCTCCTCTAACAGTTAATATATTGACGGTTGTGATACTGAGTCGGCGAAAATGTGGTCTTTCCAAATGTACCACACGATACATGGTGGCCATGGCAGTGGCGGACCTCCTCGTTATTATCTTGGACCTGGTACTAAGACACATTGTACTTGTCTATAATAAACTTTTCCGTTTCCTAGAGAACATCCCTATGTGTAATATTCATGCTGCATTGATAAATGCTGTCACAGATGCATCTGTCTGGTTCACCGTTGCATTTACTTTTGACCGATTTGTGACCATCTCTTCTAAGAAGTGGAGAAGTAAATATTGCAATGTAAAGACAGCAGATTTCGTTCTTGGAACACTTGGAGTATTATGCTGTTTAAAAAATGTCAGCTGGTATTTCATGCTAACAGGTTCCTACAAAAAGTGGAATACACCATGGTTCTGTATCATGGCAAAAGAAGTGCAACTTTCTCTCGTTTGGGCAGCAATAGAGTTCATGCATCACGTTCTATCACTGGCAGTTCCATTCGTGCTTATTGTTCTGCTCAATACTTTCATTATCAGGCAGGTTTTAATGAGCAGACAAAACTGCAGAAGGCTCCATGCTCATAGAATTTGGGAGGGTCATGGAGATTTAGAGGGAGAGAGTCGAAGGAAATCTATTATTTTCCTGTTTGTTATCTCAGGAACTTTCGTTCTGTCACGGGCTTTGATGACGCTGTTTTGTTTGTGGAAACGAATAGAAAAGTTGGATTATAACATCATACTTATACCTTACGTTGTACTTGAACTAAGCTTCATTCTGCAAACATCGGCCTGCTGCACAAACGCTTGTGTTTATACTGTTATTCAATCAAAATTCAGAGGACATTTGAAGAATATGCTTATGTATCCATTTTCGACATGTTTATATTTTATTCAACGATCTAAATAACTGAAAAATTGGAGATTTCACATTTCACATTGTGTGACATTGCGTTGGAGGTTGCCGTGGTGAAGCAAATGTACTCGAAGACCTTTCTCCATAAGCAAATATGAATATAGATTCACGCAGCTATAACCTCAAAGGATTTGATTCAGTCTGTTAAACATATACAGATCTTGATAGAACATAGAACAGTACAGCACAGAACAGGCCCTTCAGCCCACGATGTTGTGCTGACCACTGATCCTCATGTATGCACCCTCAAATTTCTGTGACCATATGCATGTCCAGGAGTCTCTTAAATGTCTCCAATGACCCTGCCTCCACAAATGCTGCTGGCAACGCATTCCATGCTCTCACAACTTTCTGTGTAAAGAACCCGCCTATGATATCCCCTCTATACTCTCCTCCAACCAGCTTAAAACTATGACCCCTCGTGTTAGTCATTTCTGCCCTGGGAAATAGTCTCTGGCGATCGACTCTATCTATGCCTCTCATTATCTTGTATACCTCAATTAGGTCCACTCTTCTCCTCCTTTTCTCCAATGAAAAAAGTCCGAGCTCAGTCAACCACTCCTCAGAAGATAAGCCCTCCAGTCCAGGCAGCATCCTGGTAAACCTCCTCTGAACCCGCTCCAAAGTATCCACATCTTTCTTATAATAGGGTGACCAGAACTGGACGCAGTATTCCAAGTGCGGTCTAACCAAAGGTTTATAGAGCTGCAACAAGATCTCACGACTCTGAAATTCATTATCCCTGTTAATGAAAGCCAAAACACCATATGCTTTCTTAACAATCCTGTCCACTTGGGTGGCCATTTTAAGGGATTGATGTACCTGCACACCAAGATCCCTCTGTTCCTCAACACTGCCAAGAATCCTCTACTCAGCTTTCAAATTCGAACTTCCCAAATGCATCGCTTCTCATTTATCCAGATTTAACTCCATCTGCCACCTCTCAGCTCATCTCTGCATCCTGCCAATGTCCCGCTGCAGCCTACAACAGCCCTATATATTGTCAACGACACCTCCAACCTTTGTGTCATCTGCAAACTTGCTGACCCATACTTCAATCCCCTCAGCCAAGTCATTAATAAAAATTACAAACAATAGAAGCGCAAGGACAGAGCCCTGTGGAACACTACTCACCACAGACTTCCAGGCAGAATATTTTCCTTCTACTACCACTCGCTGTCTTCTGTTGGCCAGCCAATTCTGTATCCAGACAGCTACGCTCCCCTGAATCCCATTCCTCCTGACCTTCTGAATGAGCCTACCATGGGGAATCTTATCAAATGCCTTGCTGAAGTCCATATACACCACATCTACAGCTCGACCCTCATCAACCTTTCTAGTCACATCCTCAAAGAACTCGATAAGATTTGTGAGGCATGACCTGCCCCTCACAATGCAGTGCTGACTGTATTTAATCAAGCCATGCTCTTCCAAATGGTCATAAATTCTATCCCTCAGAATCCTTTCCAGCACCTTGCAGACGACCGACGTGAGACTTACTGGTCTGTAATTGCCGGGGATTTACCTATTTCCTTTCTTGAAGAGAGGAATTACATTTGCCTCTCTCCAGTCCTCAGGTACGACTCCAGTGGAGAGCGAGGATGAAAAGATCTTCGCAATTGGCGAAGCAATTGCATTTCTCGTTTCCCAAAGCAGCCGAGGACAAATCTGGTCCGGTCCTGGCGACTTGTCAATCTTAATGTTTGACAAAATTTTCAGCACATCACCTTCCTCTATCTCTATCCATTTCAGCATGCACACCTGCTCTTCAAAGATTTCATTCACTACAAAGTTCGTTTCTTTCGTAAAGACTAAAGACTTGTACGGGATAATTCACCTGAAAGAATTCCTCATTGTTGTTTTTTTTTGTTATCTCCACAAGTCTGTACATTTTATACAGTAAATGAGTTTTCTTTCACTTACTTTCATTTAAACTACAATGGGTACACTTCCCGGTAGGCGTGTGACATCATATCCTGTCCTTCCACGATAAATAATTTTATCATCATTTCTGTCAATCATTTTAAATTCACACCCTCTACTGCTCTAAACGGGGACATTTTCGCTATTTATAATTCAAGCTTTCCAACCCAGAATCGCGGAATTCTTACATTATGGAAATAGCTTTTTCAGGCCAACAATTGCACACCAACCCTCCAGAGCATCTAGCCAGACTAACCCCTCTACTCTAATCCTACTTTTCCCTTGGGTAACCTACACATTCCTACAGAATATGGCAATTTAGCATGTTCAGTCCACCTAAATTGCACATCTTTGAGCTGTGGGAGAAAACAGGAGTACCAGGAGGAAGCCCAAGCCTGTACAGGGAAAATTTTCAAACTCCACAGAGACAGTCACTGGAAGGCTGGAATTGAACCCGGATCCTTGGCACTCTCAGGCAGACGTGTTAACCAATGAAGGCATAACATTATGTATTTCTTTAAAAGTTTACTGATTTTGCTATCTTCTAAAAACACCTAAACGGAAATGCAAACAAAGTCCAGTGTGATTAAAACAGATATGATTTGTAACTACCAAGCTTGATGGCACTGTGGTTAGCACTGCTGCCTCACAGTGCCAGAGACCCGGGTTCATTTCCCGCCTCAGGCGACTGACTGTGTGGAGTTTGCACATTCTCCCCGTGTCTGCGTGTGTTTCCTCCGGGTGCTCCGGTTTCCTCCCACAGTCCAAAGATGTGCAGGTCAGGTGAATTGGCCATGCTAAATTGCCCGTAGTGTTAGGTGAAGGGGTAAGTGTAAGGATATGGGTGGGTTGCGCTTCGGCGGGTCGGTGTGGACTTGTTGGGCGGAAGGACCTGTTTCCACACTGTAAGTAATCTAATCTCGATAAATTTAGCATTCTGTATTCATTTTGTTAAAGACCGATTGTTTTGGATGCTTTATGAGCTGGAGTCTCAATCTATCATACCAACCCAAATATTCTCTGGACATATAAGCTTTTATGTTTGTTTGATTTCTCTTTTGTCCAAATAAAATATATACCTCCAGGCAATCCACATGCTATTAGTTTCTCCCACCATGGTCATGTTTTGAGACAGTGCTCTGAGTAGCAATGTTTATGAAACACAGAAGTCATAAGAACGATGTTGGTGAATTCAGCTGCTGGCAAGTCTCATATCACACATTTTTTTCAGGCGTTCTTTTTCACAATATCAGTTTCCATTTAGACACAATTTTAACAGCATTACCCTCATGGATCGTCGCTTTTTCCTCCAGTCCTCCGAAGTCATCCTTTTTGAACTGAGTTTAAACTCATTGGCTCTGAGTTTGCGTGATAAATATAATAACCTCTTCTGTATCAGCAATCCTTTTCCATGTCGCGGAGGTGAAAGAAAATTAAGAGAAATCATCATATATTTGGCAAATTTCGTTCTCAGTATTTTGCAATGGACTCAGTCATGTTTGGGTCTGTTGTTAAGTATAACGAGGACATGCGACTCACGTTCTGCTCCATGACAATCTGAAACATGTCAAGGGTTAGATAGGGTGGACAGAGAGCCTTTTTCCAAGTATGTTGACGGCCAGCACGAGGGGGCATAGCTTTAAATTAAGGGGTGATTGATATAGGACAGAGGTCAGAAGTAGTTTCTTTACTCAGAGAGTAGTAAGGGTATGGAATTCTTTGACCGCAACTGTAGTAGATTCGCCGACTTTAAGTGCATTTAAGTCGTCATTGGATAAACATATGGACGTACATAGAATAGTGTAGATCCGATGGGCTTCAGATTGCTATGACTGGTCGGCGCATCATCGAGGGCCGAAGGGCCTGTACTGCACTATAACTTCTATGTTCTATGTTCTATGTTCCCAGAGTAAATTAGTTGGTCCAGCTGCCAGGTTTTAAACAAACAGAACGTGTTTAAAGAATCACAAAATTCAACACAATGAACAGAATAGAGCAGACTGGATAACTTATGCTATGTAAAACCCAACATGCAATCCCGATTTAATGATGTTTTTTCCGACAATAATTGCAACCTCCTGATAAATAGACCCCTTAGTACAAAAAGTAAAAATGACACAAAAAAAAACTTACAGGTTGCAAAGTCAGAAGGGCAGGAGGAGGAAGAATATCCAGTTTGAACGGTGACCCAGACTCAACTAATATCCTGAACTGAAGTGCGCAGCTCGAGAGCAGGCCACGTCCCCTTGATAATACTCGATTTTTAAGACTTCAAAGTCTTAGGCTGGGGGGATTACCTGCTAGGTATAAACGAAAATGGCCCCAATAAACCTTTCAAACCCAGCCTAGTTAGACCCTGGCTAATTATCCACTATTAGAAAGAAAAATTCAAGGGCATAGTAATCTTGTAAAAGGCACAGGTTCGTTCGACCTCCCTACTTAAAAAAATGAATCATGAACATCCAATAGATTTTCAAAATTTCGAAAAGTATTGGTAAGTTACGTAAAATGCACATATACTGACTTTCAACATGCAAACATGCAGGATCACAATCGGATTCTTTCTATGGGTCTTCCGCCACCGAATGCATCTGTCTCTCATTTGAGTCTCGACAATGTGTTGGCAATCCTGTCTTCTCAACCTACCACATGTACAATTTTCAAGCTGAATGTCTGTAATAACAAGCTCCATTACAATAGTCTGACACTTTTGTCCTTAGGTTTTCACACAAACTTCAATGTGTTGTGATTCAATGGGTATAGTTGTCTCAGATATTTGTGGTCGGCATGGTGGCACAGTGGTTAGCACTGCAGCCTCACAGTACCAGAGAACCGGGTTCAATTCCCACCTCATGCGACTGACTGTGTGGAGTTTGTACGTTCTCCCCGTGTCTGCGTGGGTTTGCTCCGGTTCCCTCCCACAGTCCAAAGATGTGCAGGTTAAGTTAATTGGCCATGCTAAATTGCCCATAGTGTTAGGTAAGGGGTAAATGTAGGGGTATGGGCGGGTTGCGCTTCGGCGGGGCGGTGTGGACTTGTTGGGCCGAAGGGCCTGTTTCCACACTGTAAGTCATCTAAAAAAAAGATGCGTTACTCGTCATATAAAAATGAAGTGTTGCATTGCCAGCACCAAGTTTAAAGTCGAATATTTTTGCTGACGATAGTTCAACTTTCTGGAGAAATACCCGATAGGTTTTACTAAATTTTGATTGTTTTCCTGCAGGAGCACAGCACCGACACCCACACCACTCGCATCAATAACCACCTTACTAGTTTTTCTGTAATCAGGTGTGGCTAATACCTAGTCATTGGTTAGCACAGTCAAACGTCTTCTCACAGAAAAACTTCTTGCCATCAGTTAATAACAGAGTGGAGAAGCCACATTGCAAACATTTGTCACAAATGTCCGATGAAATCTCTTCAATCCCAGCAACTATAGCCTTGGCGGCACAGTGGTTAGCACTGCTGCCTCACAGCGCCAGAGACCCGGGTTCAATTCCCGCCTCAGGCGACTGACTGCGTGGAGTTTGCACGTTCTCCCCGTGTCTGCGTGGGTTTCCTCCGGGTGCTCCGGTTTCCTCCCACAGTCCAAAGATGTGCAGGTCAGGTGAATTGGCTATGCTAAAGTTGCCCGTAGTGTTAGGTAAGGGGTAAATGTAGGGGTATGGGTGGGTTGCGCTTTGGCGGGGCGGTGTGGATTTGTTGGGCCGAAGGGCCTGTTTCCACACTGTAAGTAATCTAATCTACTTTTGTCAATGTGATAGAGAATTCCCCCAATTACATTTGTTTTCACATCCCGCGAGGCCATTTCTCCATGTCCAATAATATGGCCCAGGAAGGTGACTTGTTCTTGGGTAAATTCAACTTTAGCTAGGTGTATCGCCAGGCTTGCCTTCCAAAGTCGATCGAACAAGTCCGAAAAATGTAGTATATGTTTCTTCTATGAGTGACTAAAAATCACCATGTCAGTGATGTCCACAACATAGTTGAGTAACCTAGCAACAAACATATTTGTTAGTCTCTGAAATATTGCTGGAGCATTTTACATACCAAATGACATAACTTTAAACTGATACAGTCCATTTGGCATTAAAACAGCCGAAATTGCCGTTGCACTTTCTGAGCAAGTCCAACAAAGAAATGTAATGCTTGATGTGACTTTCCTAGTGATCCCTGAGGCTCTTGATCATACACAGAAGAATTGTTTTATTCCAAATCTATCCATAATTTCCTTGAATAGCTTGGATGTGAAATTTTACCCTTGATTTAACTGTATCTCGATTGGTAGTCCGTATTTAGTTGAAAGAAAATGAGTATTTCTTTCATAATTAATTCTTTTATATTATTCTTTTAGCTGTGATGTAACATAATGGGACAGTCTCTGGAAATCTTGTCAATGTATTCATTATTGCTAACAAAGACCGATTCCCATGTTTTCTTTGAGGTAGGAGACCAGTGCAACCAATTAATACGCTTATAAAGTGTCCCTCAAATGCTGGAATAGGTATTAAAGTGCAGGTTTTATTACTGTCTGTGGTTTTCCGTGTACCTGCCATGTATGACACGTCCGGAAAAATTCAACTACACCCTTGTGCACAGCAGTCCAATAGAACTGTGTGTGTATTTCATCCTGGGTTTTCCTCACTCCGAAGTGACATGCAAGTGGTAGCTCATGCGCCACTCGCAATACATTCTTTCTAAACTCCACTGGCAAGACAATTTAATGAATTTATGCCCAATTCTCATCTGCCTGAATACGTGACCGTCTCCATTTCCTCATCAAGACATCATTTTTCAGGTAATAACATTCAGGCATACGTTCAGATTCCAACTCTCTATATGCCTTTTTTGTGCAACTGCTTTAAATGTTCATGTTTCTGCTTCAATTCCACGATTTTGCAGAGTTAAAAATATTTGTATTAATATTTATTTGCTCCTGTTTTGCTTCAACTATCTGATTGAACACAGTCTCTGCGAATGCCCCTTCAGCTTTCTTAAACATGCCATTTGATCTCTCTTGCTTCAAACCATGAATCTGTGACTTTGTTACTACACAATCAGAAAAGGTTTCAGCATAAAAATTCCATTGCTTCTGTTCCCTGAGTCTCCGCTGGCTTTTTAACCACAGTCTGTCCTCATTTTACATAACTGCGCGTTTTTTGACTCACCATGAATTCCTATTACCAGTACCATTTCTGGCAGTAGACTTTAAGGAGTAACTATCTCCTTATCCTTCAGCATCACAGCCGGAGATTCTCCTGCATCCCTTAATATTGTAACCCCTTTACCTGCAACTCCTGGCTTATGTGAATAAGCTTTACCTTTGCTGATATATTTGCTAAGCAGATCCAGCACTTCCTCCTGAATCAACCTCTGATCAGCTTGACAACTCTGATGCAGCTTTATAGCTTCCGCTATGCTTTCTGTTACCATTCCAACAAAGCTCCCAGGCTTGTCCTGTTTTCCTACATCTGACATTTCCCTAGCCCACCAACATCGTGATACACCGTGTCTACTTTATTGCAATGAAATCACTGGACCTTTTTACTTTGTTGTCCCTTTCAAGTGCTTCCTTTTGACTCTGTGGTAAATTATCGTTCTGGTCTTATCCGAAATCTACCTTTCTCTTTTCATGTGACGATTTCTCTTTCCCCCCAGTTCTCTCACTCATGGAGTGAATTTGATTCTGGAATCGTAACCGTGTTTTATGGACCAACTCATAACCATCAGTCACTTCAGCTGCTAACCTTGCTCTTTTAACTCTCTGCTCTTCTACATGACCTCCAATTCCTCCAAAATAATTGTCTCTCTGAGATCGTCGTGGGTTTGCTCACTTTTAAAAGATCTTATCCACCTATCAAAATTACTTTGTTTGATCCTTTCAAATTCAATATAGATTTGGTCAGGGCCGCTCCTTAGATTCATGAAACGTTATCTGTCGGCTCCTGGTACAAGCTCATTTGAACTTAAGATAGATTTTTTTGACCTTCCCATACTCCGGAGATACCTCCTCTAAAAGTAATGTGAATACTTCACCAGCTCTATCCACAAGTTTGATCAGGATCAAGAAAACCACACGTCACTGGTCACTCCATTTGTTTAGCCAATTTTTCAAATGAGATGAAAAAGGGTTCAACATCCTTCTCATCAAATCTAGGCAATGATTGAACAGACTTAAACAGTTTCTTACAAGGCTTTTGACTACTAGGGGATTGCTTATATTCAGTCTCTTCCTCACTAAGTCTACCTTCAGCCTTCATTTCCGTCCTTTTAAACTGACTTGCCTTTCTAAATGTCATTTTCTGAAGTTCAAATTCTCTCTTTATTTTTCTTTTTGTGCCGTTAAAGCCCTTCGTTGTTTTTTCTTCCTCTTCTACTTTAATTCGTAACTCATTTCTGCTGCCCTTTCCTTTTCCCTTACCTCAACTCAAGCTGCTTCATTTGCTGTTGAATGTAACCATCTCCACAGATCCTGATGGTGTTCCCAGCAAATCTAAGTGCTGAGTTATTACTGGAGCCACCTCATTTTTCCTTACAATAGGACGTACCTCCAACTCCTGCTTTTCTGCTAATTCCCGCAGCTTGGCCTTAATCACGTTTTGCAAAACCCTCAGAGTCACCGTTTCCACTCCAAAAACCTAGTTGGAGACTGAAAGGGTCATTGTCATCCGAACGCTTTTTAAACTAACCAAATTAACACCAGAAATAAAAGATGCTAAACCTAGCACTCGCTGTTCAAATTCTGCAATCTATTATGGACCAGGCCCGACCCCTGAAAATACTCTTGAACAGGAAGCTGTGACCATAATTTTGCTCTTTGTTTTAGGTAGGGGGGTCATGGTAATCTTTGCATATTCCCAGAGTGAATTAGCTGGTCCGACTGCCAAGTTTTAAACAAACAGAACCTATTTACAAAATTTAGGAATTAAACACAAAGAACAGAAAATAGAATAGTGGATGACTTATCATATTCAAAACCCGAAATACTATTCGACTTAATGATGTTGTTGAAATAATACTGGCAAAAATCCCCACAAACAATCCACTTAGCCCAAAGAGTTAAAAAATGACACGAAAACTTATAGTTCACAAAGTCAGCAGGGTTAAAGCCCAAACTGAAATGTGCTGTGCACCTCGAGAGCAGGCTACGCCCCCTTAAATATGCTGGTTTCTTAAGACATGAAAGCCTTAGGCTGAAGGCATTATTTGTTAGGTATAAACACAAAGGGCTCCAATACACCTTTCAAACCCAGCCTAGTTGTAGCCTCACCAATTACCCCCTCTCTGAAAAAGAAATTCAGTTGCACAGTAATCTCGTAAAAGGAACAGGTTCATCACATTCTCTACATTGCAGATACTAGACAAAGGCTGGATGACCGCCTCGCAGAGTACCTCTGCTCTATGTGCAAAGATTACCATGACCTTCCCAAAACTGGTTATTTTAACACAGCATCCTCCTCGCTTGGCCACTCGTCTGTCATTCTGCAATGCTCCAGTGAGTAAATGCAAAAAGTAGAAGGGTGACATCACATCTTCAAATTGAACCGTTTAGAACATTCTGGGCTCGGAGTTATGTTCAACAAATTCATATTGAGAACTGATTCCTTCCTTTTCATTTAACTTCGCTATTTTACATTTTCTATCACGCTGTCCTCTTCCCCAGACGCCAAACCCCGCCACAACTCCAGTTGTACTGTCTGGTGTTTCCAGTCTGGCAGTTAGATGCAACATTGCTCTGACATTCTCACATTCTGATCACTTAATATGGACTACCAGCAAACTTTCTCCCGAAGCACTGCACCACTGCCCTATTGCATAAATTTTGTACCCTGCACACTGCAGTTCAGCTGAGTTGAAACGTCATCTACATTGGAAACGTTAGTTTGCTCTCTCTCCATTAATGCTGCTTTATCCGCAGTATCTTCAACATTTTTGTTGCTGTAGAAGTACATGGATTATTTCATTGCTTGAGATGAATTGGTTCACTCAAGTGGTTTGTACCATGCCTGCGTTTGTGAAGTCGGAAGCATGATATAAAGTCGTACCTGCTCCAATATTGTGCCATAACATCCTTTGAAAAGGATGGTTAGAAAATCTCCAAGATGTATTCACGTGGACCTCCTGCAATTACATCCTGCAACGTTCATAATTGGCCTCCAAAACAAAAGATATTCCTTGTAACTCTGCACCTGTCGATAGAGTATTTTGCTCTACATCTAACGCAAATAACTGCAATCTTGTTCTCAAACCAGTCACTGTCGAGTCACATTCTGCAGTTTGTTCCCTCTCCGATATTCGTATTCAGAAAAAGTGTATACTGAGATTAAGGCCAATAATTGTGATAGGTACTTAGAGGTGTGCAACAATTAATAAACTTGCCAGTGTCGCGGAGATCCTGTGAAATCGGATATTGACATCCATATGATGATCACATATTTATGTTGCATTTATTTCTATTTTTGCATGTATTATACTCAGCAAAAAAATGTTTGTATATAACTGTTAAGTTATTTAGTTATTTAAACTGATGTTTATGGGAAGTTCATCAGTACCACAGAGGCATCATGAGAAGTTTCCTGATGTTCCATGATCCGGACAAGATGCATCATTCTCATTGTTCACTGTTCTGGTCAAGTAGAAATTCAGTTGACTACAGGTGAAGCATTGTGTACAGCCTTGCTCATTATTAAACATTATTAGAGACGCGACTCTGTCCTTAAAAATAACTGCACTCAAAAACAATTGCCACTTTGTACTAATTTATTCACTGCAAAGGCACCACGAAGATTACAAAGTGAGCACTGTGGCCTCCTTAAACCTGTAACACTTGGGGCACCATGCATAGTTCTGGACTTCAAAGTCCTTATTTGAACAACACAAGGAGGAATACACAGGTTCTCATTGTTCTTCATATATAGTGCAAGGGGATAACGGTGCATCGCCCAGAACTGTCGATCCGATTGTAAGATGAAACTAGTCATACTGTTCACAGTTAATACTTCCAAATACTTCAGATAGACTGAATTATGATAACTCATAGAGATTTGGTCTCCATGCGCCTTTGCTTGATTATACTTGGAAAAACGTGGAGAGATTCTTTGCAGAGTCATCAAAATCTACAGAACAGATGCAACATCAAAAACTTCAAAATGCTGTTCAGCACATTATTTTCGCGCTGGGCAAATATAAACGCTAATGTTTTAAATCTTATTTTCGAGCCCTTGGCCCATAGGTTTGAATGTTTTCGCATTGCGAATGCAGATCTAAATATTTCTTAAACGTTAAGCAGGTTTCTGCTTGGACTGCAATTACAGGTAATACATTTGTTATGAAAATGTGAGTGTACTGTACCTTTAAGTGAGTTAAAAGCTATCAGAACTACCTGACGCAGTTCTAAGTAAGATATAATGTAACAACTGGTCGAACAATTCGATTAGCTGGTGATGATGAAATAAATGCAAATTCTGACAATCAGTTTAAATGATTCCCCGAAACAATACCAAACACCAATCAAGTTTGAAGTTAGTATATTGACAATTTTAAAAGCCAATGACACAATCCGATGCTTTGGGGGATAAATTGAACAGTTGGGATGAGAACTCCCAAGCCAACTGCATCTGCACACTGCCCAGAATAATAACTCTCTTAAAGATAGCTTTATCGATCCTGTGAAACGGAAATCCCTAAGAAGAAGAAAAAAAGACTGAGGAAGATATAGAAAAAGATTTGACATCTGACAGGTTTTGATAATTTGAACATTTTGGTAAACCTTAATCGGGGTTTTCATCGGAGGAGGAGTATAGAAGAGAAGGTAAATGATGAGTTAGAAGAAGTAGTTGTAAATGGTTGTTAGTTAATTATTCTCTGTTATACTTCAAGTAATAAAATTGTTAATTTTTTCTTTGAACTTGTTCTTGTCCTCTCGAAATTTCACAGATTACTGCATGGGTTAAATCTTTTCTGTGTTGCTGGTTTAAATTAAGCAGGAGGGTTTGCACTGTGATGTAATGGTTTGGGGACTCGTCGTTGGAATTTGAACAGTTTGCGGGGTTTTGTCCGTGATTTCAACACTTTGATGTTTGGATTTGGGATTTGAAGAGATTTGACAGATTTGAATAGATTTGGGGTATGAAAAATCCCAGCAGATAAAAATACTTGCAGTTTAGTGTTCCAGATTTTTAAATAAAATAGAAGTGAGACACTTCGTTTAATTTCAGTGACTTGCAGTTGATAAATTCAAACTGAGAGAAATGGCTCTTAAAATTATTGAAGAGGTTCTGAGGTTTGAAGATGCCAAGAAAGTTTAGACGAAAAGAAGGCCATACTTTTAGAATCAGCAAATAAGTTAGATTTGGCTTTAACCAAAGAAAAAGAGAATTAAAATTGTTTGGCAGTTACTTAAAGACGTGAGTATGCCAGAAAAACAGACAACTATAGTAGAGTTAGAAAAGGCAATTGAGCAAAATGGAGGTAGAAGATAAAGGAGGAGGGAGAGGAAAGAGAGAAGGAAAGAGAGAAGGAAAGAGAAAGAGAGAGTTGTTTGTAGCAGTTAGATCGATAATTGATGTGTGAGTTTGTAATAAATATTAAAGAAGAAAATTATGCTCCCACAATAATATAGACCAATAATAAGGTTTGGATTATCTCTTGTAAATCCCTAGTTGTTCAGACAACTTCATTGAATTGTGCAAATGATTACGTTTTGGTCTTCTTCGTGAGAAATATGTTTTCTTGTGAGGTAAAAGAGGTAATCAGAGTAGGTGGCAGTAACTTTCATATCAGAAGAAAATATGCGTCTACAATGAGTTCTTATGCAGCTGCAAGATAGAGGGGCAATGACGAACTGATCCTCTAAGGTCAGGTGATACAGAAACTGTTCAAGAACTCATCAACGAAAAGTAAGTGAAAACATAAATCTTTTCATGTAATTAACGTTATGATAGAACTATCATGGTGAATCTTATATCTGTTAGAAAGAATTATTCTTCTTTTGAATCTCCTGTGATCATGAATGTTAAATGTATAGCAATGGTGTATCCCACTGAGGAAATCCAAGCATCATTGCCCTCTCTTCCAATTTGAGTTGTATATTACGAGGGCAACTAAGACCGATATGAAGGCCACATTCGGCGTGGCCTCTGGCCTCTCCCGCATGACTGATAAAAAGTTTGAGCAAGTATCGATTGTACTTGTGATCAAGAACTCGAGGCTACTCTTTGACTTCTCTCCCCAAGAGGTCAGTAGAGTATGCACTGGGCTGTCATTGACTACGTGGGTCTTAATCGGGTGATTATATTTAATATTATCACCCTTAAGGTTGAGAACAAACACCATAGCGTTTCCCTGGCATAAGTTGCAGCACAAAAAGAACTGAGAGGGAGAAGAGAGTTGTGCACCGTTCAGTCCACAATTGATAGACCAGTCTTCAGCAGGGAGGTCGGAGCCCGAGCAGAACCCGCAAGGCGTGAGAAGAGCCCTCAGTGTGGATGTTTGAGCCCAACAGCTGGGCTGGAGGCCAACGGTGGATAAGGCCGAGTGCTCACTGGATAGTGTTGAGTCAAATAGCTGAACGCCAAGGGTGGAGAGTGCCTCGTCATTACTGGGGAGGTTTGAGCCCCATAACTTAAAGGCCCATGGAGATTCCTCACTGTCGAAGCCTGAGCAGCACAGCTGGAGTCTGGTACAGAGAATGTTTGGGCCTCACAAGGGAGACTTGAGCCCCACAGCAGGACTGTGTAGACCAGAGGAGATTTGTCATTGGGGAGCTTTCAGCTCTCCAGCAGGACGCCTGTGAAGAAAAAGTGCATTAATGCGGGCATTCGGCAATGGCAACCGGAAAGGATTTGTAAGGCTCTGTGTCTAAGGTAAAAAGGGAGTATCATGAGGCCCGGCGTGGTCATTGGCATAAAGTGTAATTAGAAGCTGATCGTGAAGAAGATCTGGAGTGGTTATGATCAGGATGCCGCAATAACAGAGCAGAAAACTTTATGGAAGAGAAAAGCAAAAGATACATTTGAGTAGGTGATTGTAATTCTGACAGCCCTCTCCAGAAATATCGCCACTGAGAGATGGGAGCAGTGAAATTAGTAGCTATAAAACGTGAGAGTCTGAAGCAAAAAAGCCACGTGGTGATCTTAGTAGGGAAAGGCACCTTAGGGTCCTCCTCGAACACAGGGTGGTGAGGAGGGTGACGTTGATTGCAATGCGATAGTGCAAGAAGCACACACATATTGACTTTGGGACAATAATGATTGAGATAACCTCGCACTCTATGAAGCATAAAGAACTGTGTCTTTAGCTCAACTGTAGATTGTAGTTATATATGTGTGCATATATAAAGAGATTGACAGCGGAATGCAAAGAAGAAGATGGAAGCTAACATGAAGGCAAGTGTTATTGAACAAATTGAGCAAATGATTAGAGATAATTGGAAAACCTCAAAACTACCGAGTTTGCAAAGATAATGGTAAAAAGAAGCCATAAAAAAATTGACTTTTTTAAAAAATTAGCATTTCGAGATCATCTAGATTTAAAAGAGAAAGTCTTTAGTACAAGGCTGCATATTACAGACAAAAGTCATGCAGGTAAACTCCCTTAATGTGACTGTTTTATATAATTGCTGGTTCTGGAATATGAAACTACTGTACTTCTAATTCTCGTTGCGAAGAATGAACAAACGAAAATTTAAAACTGAGATAGGAAGAAAGTTAGAACGTTTTCATATATGAGCGAGAAAGGGAGATAGACAGATACCAGCTTTCTGTGCTGCGTTCCTTGAATTAAGTGTTAAATACTTGCAGTCTGATTTCAACGCACCTTTGTTCCTTGGTTGTTAAATGTTGTCTTGTGCAAGACTTATGTTTTTGATCTCCGTAGCTCTAACTCTGGGAAATACATTGAGGTTAGTTTGCACTGAAGGAATTTATGGTGAAAAGAAAGAATGAGGTGTTCCTGCATCAGTGTGGAACATGATCTGTTGATGTAATGTCCCTACTGGGAACAAGCAACGGTCATGTAAAGACAAAATAACATGCAATGGAATGTTAACTTCGAAGTTCTGCCTTAAGACATTGTAAAACTTTAACTCTTTGATTTGTTTACGGTTGATTAAAGCTAACTGAAACAAGAAAAATAAAGGTAAAGATATAAATTATCTCCTCTTTCCTCAAAATACTGCCCAAACTGTGTTGCCTTTCGATGGAGGAAAAAGGCTGGCTAAATTTCACTTTCAGAAAATTTATGTTTAAATTAGTATGTTT
This sequence comes from Chiloscyllium plagiosum, assembly GCF_037043375.1. NCBI lineage: Eukaryota > Metazoa > Chordata > Chondrichthyes > Orectolobiformes > Hemiscylliidae > Chiloscyllium > Chiloscyllium plagiosum. Next base: position 18,964,237 of record NW_028270184.1, on the reverse strand, counting down.
ATAATTTCGGTCCAGAGTCAATGTACACATATCGTGTTAATACATGAGTAAATCTTTTATTCTGGATGACAAGATTTGCTAATTGTAAGTGTACCTTAGTATGAAAGTATCCACGAAATAGAGAAATTGGAATTTTGGAAATGCAATTCTCTGAATAAAATCATTTCATGGTATGCTGTAAATTTGAGATAACTGATATCAGGGAGTTTTTTTCAAACGAGAGTACAATCTAAAAAAAAGGAGGTAAGCTGTTCCTTTGTTAATTATTACACATTTATTTCTGCGCAGAAAGAAAAGAGGTTGTTGATGTAATTACATTTAGAAGTTATCATCCCACTCCTTTAAACGATCAGTAAACCAGAACTAATTTACGCATGCTCATTGAAGTGAAAATGATGGATGTGGGTTTGTCTTTCAGAAAATTGAATATACTGAGCGATTTCACCGATAACTAGTAACTTAACCCGTGTGCAAACTTTCTATGTTGCAACATAAAGACGGATGAGGGATCAGCAACTCTTCAAGGCATTTGTTAATGATGCATATCACCATTGGAGAACTACTGTGAAATCCTTAAATAAATTGAGTATGAGGAATATTGAAACCAGTAAGCCTCGTTAATCTTAAGCATGTCATGATTTTTTTTAAAAAAGGTTATGACTCATATGATCTGCCATTCGAAAATATTTAAAGGGAATATTTACAAAATTTTTAATTATTCTGTAAAAGGCTAAAGTAGATGCATGCAGACTCAGTCACGTAAGTAAATGTTAGTGACTTCGAGAAACAGAACGGATATATTAAATTTGAACAAATATACATTGAAGTAGATCAAATATCTATAGTCAATTACCAAGTAACACTTTAAAATATAAGGGGTGTCATGTTAGAGAAAGAACAAACGAAGTATGTTTTGATTGAATCAAACAGAAATATCTGCCTTCTGTCTTAAAACATTTGAAGAAAGCATTCCATGGGCTACAATCTCTCCAGAGCTCCGGAAATAGGTAGGTAGTAAGAGTTAAATTGGTAACATCATTGAGCAGAAGTAAGTAAGGATGGAGTCTGGTGGCAGAAGACAAAAAACTACAATAAATCAGCGTAGTGGTTGCAACACCAATTGAAGCCAAAATGCATTTTAGTGAAAGGCAGGTTTCGATGGGAGATCTAAACATGTTAGATTTATCTTGGCGATAATAGTGTCCTTTTATTTCATTTTAAAGAACAAAACTTGATAAATGCGGCATCGGGATCACACATGGGAAGTTAAATAAAATTTCATGAATATTTGCTAAGGTCACATGGGAACCAATAATTTGTGACATGTTATTGGGACACAGATGGAAGTATTAAAGATGATTGTTGCCTCAATAGGTAACAAACGTGACGGAATGCAGGATAAAAACAATGCACGGAAGAACGGGTCTCAGACATGTACATCCCCTTGACAAAAGGATTAATGTGGACTTGAAAAGCGCAAAAACTTAATATAAACGTTAGGACACTAACACATAATCCAGAGAAAAACTTACTTTAAAAGATGAAAGTAGCATAAGTGAAAGCAATGTACAGCGAACCACAATCAAACTATAAAGTATGCTTGGTGATTGTGTCAGAATGTGGACTCTGGTAGGAGTGATAGTGAGCAGCATTGAAACAGCTCAAAGTGATTACAGATAGTCATATAAATTAAAAAAAAGACGGGGTTAGCAAGCATAAGCTGAAGGTAAAACCTGATGAACGCATTGTAATTTGTCAGAGCAGTGTAGTTAGATTCCATGTACAGGGCAACTCTGACGGGGTACCTACATATGGAGATAATTGTCACTCAATGATACAAACATTCATAAAACTGGCAAAGAAGGAAAGAAATATTGAAGACGCATACAGATGAAGAGGGCTGGTGAAATTTTGAGATCATTTATAATGTTATTTTACTGTTTTTCAGTGAGGTGATCTGCAGATAGAGAACCTCGAAGCAAAATAAATTCAGTGTAATGAATCTGATTGTATGAAATTCAGAGTTTACTGAATTTTAATATATCGAATTTTCGAACAAGCTATGCAAATACAGACAATTTATGCAGATCATTACACTCAACTGATCAACGGAAGAGTGGGAGAGAAAAGAGAACCAATCAAGGGTGAGAAAACAATCATGTCTCTCTGTGACCAGATTTCGCCAATGTGGTTGTGCCACATGGGCAAGCGGGGTGTCCAAACCCATGACCCTGATGGGATAAGTTAGTGGCGAAAAATTAAACTAATATTAAGAATAGTTTCAAGACGTACAAAAATATTTGGGAAGACAAAGATAAAGTAGAAAACCCGACAGGTCTGAAGCTGAGGGAAGGGAATGAGGACGAATGTGTGAGAGAGTTCAAAGAGGAAGAAAGTAGCAGGATTGCTGATGAACCATGAGAACGAGATAACGTGTCTTCGAGTGCGGCTCCAGAGTTATGTTTCAATGGATTAACGAATATTACACGATAACACTGGTACTTCATGAGTGGTGATTGATATAGAGGAGAAGATAAAAACTGAAATAAATTAAAAATAAAATCTATAAACAGTAAAGATATTTGATTTAATTGGAATTTCAGACACTGGGAATATTTGGAAAGCAAATATGGCGTGGTTCAAAAATGGAAAGTAAAGACGCATAAGGTGATGTTTAATTTAATTGACCAAAGGGATAAATGAGGAGATGGGGAGGCCCTCTCACAAGGAATGGAACGATGATGTGCCGTTATAATTGCTGTATGAGTTTTCCCGTTGCTTCGACCACACTACATGCTTTTCCCTCTTCTGCAACTCATAGAGAATTGGAATATCCAGTCATGATATAGAATCCGGCTAATGGAACGATACTGTGAAACGAAGAAAAGATATTGCATGATAATTTAAAGCATGAGATTTTACCTGTTCTGATAAACATTTCAGGAACACACATGCCGGATTGTGGCTCAGATTGGTTAAAATAACCGTTAACCAATGTGCATCAACCTGCTGATTCCATGGAAGTCACGAAACTGACGATATTTTCGCTTACCATAACAGGAAAATATTGAAGCGTATTTTAACAAAGGTCAATAATGGGTCTTCTATGATGCGTTCATTAAGCATACAGGTTATAAATCAGCGTGTGCAATGGTTGAGACAAATTAGAAAAGAATGGATAAGGTAGGCTGAGGAAGCTCGGCTGGAACAATTAGAGCTAAGTAAATGGGCACCAAAGTCACAGCTTGATGGGGCACCTGTATTGGAGGTACTAAGAACTCAATCACTTGATTGACAGAGAACGAGAGAATCACACATGTAAATAGAATCTTTGGCTACTTATGTTGTCCATGCCCCTCATGATTTTATAAACCTCTATAAGGTCACCCCTCATCCCTCGATGCTCCAGAGAAAGCAGCCCCAGCCTATTCAGCCTCTCCCGATAGCTCCAATACTCCAATCCAGGCAGCATCCTCATAAAGATTTTCTGAATCCTTTAAAATTTCACAACATTTTTCCAATAGGAAGGAGGGCAGAATTGCACAGAATATTTCAAAAGTGACCTAACCAACGTCCTGTAGAGCTGCAACACGACCTCCCAACTCTACGCTCGAACCAATAAAGGAAAGCATGCCAAACGTCTTCTACACTGTCCTATTTTCCTGCAATTCTACTTTCAAGGAGCTATGAACCCATATTCCAAAATCTCTTTATTCAGCAACACCCTTAGAACCTTAACAGTAAGTGTGTAATTCCTGCTAAGATTTGCTTTCCAAAATGCAGCACCTCGTTTTTATTTAAATTAAACTCCATCTGCCACTCCTCAGTTTATATTCCCATCTGATCAAGGTCACGTTGTAATCTGTAGTAATATTCCTCGCTGTTCACTACACCTCAAATTTTGCTGTCAACTGCAAACTTACTAGCTATACTTCCTATATTCATGTCCAAATAGTTTATGCAAAAGACAAAACGTAGTGGACCCAGCATCGACCCTTGTGGCCCTCCACTGATCACAGGCCTCCAGTCTGAAAATCAATTCTCCACCACCACCCTCTGTCTTCTTCCTTCGCACAGTTCAGTTACCAAACGGCTAGTTCTTCTTGTATTCCATGCGATCTATCCTTGCTAACCAGTCCAAGGTATGAAGATAATAAGCAATTTAAAATATCCCTAAGTAATAAGACAAATACCCAATTAACTGGTAGTTAACTGGAAACTATTTGGGCAGGAATGTACTTTAATGCAGTGCCTGTGGTGAAAATCCCCAAGAAGGGACATAAGAAAATCTGGAAAACATAATAAGATGATAGACAACCGAAGACTGGCCAGAAGCCTGCCCATTTCTAACCATGCAGTCGTATGTTTAGTTTATTTGTATCAATTAATTAATAATATAATAGATTTCCACATGTTAAATGTAGGTTGAAAGAAATGTATAAAACATGAATATTTTCCTTTGTTTGGTGAAGACTTCCCTGGCCTTTCAGAGGGTTTTCTTTTTCCCACCAGTGTAATTTGAATAAAACCTTCGAAGATGGAATTGAACTCATGGGTATCGAGTGAATCATGTGGTCACTCCATCCCGACAACCAACATCAACTATCCTGCATCCTTCAATTTGAGCTATTCATAACAGAGACTGCCTTCAAGTACATTCTTTCCCAGACATTTGTGGGTTAATACACAAACGGCACTATCAAAAGAACACAACTTCCAACAACAACACCAAAAAAGAAACAGAATATATAAAATAACAGTGCCAACAAAGTTTACGGTTTAGAGGCTTTGTAAACGGGAAATAAATATTTGTAAAAATAATTATTCGAATCCTGAATTTCTCTTTTCAAAAAGGAAAGTGTAAACAATTTAAATGTAGCTCTTTCGTTTGAACATCTTTAAAGAAACGAGGTTGGAATCTAATTGCCTGGATATCAGTGATGAAGGAACATAGAACATAAATGTCTCTATTAATGTGCCATTGAAAGTGGAGGGTAAATTTCAATCTTTTCGAAAGACACTATGTTAAAGAGCTCACTGTCTTTTTCGGCGCTTTGCGGCTGAGTGAATGATGAAGGGAGTTCTCAATCTGTGTCTGTGGATCTGTTAAATTGAAAGGGAACAAATAGGCTGTTCCGTGTTCTTTACAGACGCTCGAAGAACAAGCAGAATGTAGTCCATAACATATCAAGCGAAGTGTTGGATATTTGTGTTAATAAAAACAGTCATGAATATCCTTCACCTACAAGTGATTTTGAAAAAGACCTCCGGTTTTATTAGTAGACGCTGTTGTGACATCGTCTCCGGGAAATGTGATAGCATCATTATATTTTATTTTATTCTTCCTTGTGGAATAACAAATTAATTTGTTGTCCTCCTTTGTAGTCGTGATTTTACATGCAGACTTGATGGACAATGGGAAAAAAAATACAAGCAAATGCTCAGCAGCAACATTTTCAATGATACTTGAGCTAGCGTAACCATAGAAGAATGCAGTACAGAAGTGGCCTTCCGGTCCATCAAGTCTGCACAAGCAAAAGATACAGTAATGACACTTAATCAGTCCACTTTTCGAAACTAGGCCTTTGGCTTGGAATATTACGACAACTGCATTGCTCACCAATGTACTTTTCTTTAAAGTGCACAGAATTTTCTGATTCAAATCTTTTCAAAAGTCACAATGCCAGGAAGAGATGGGTTTCAATTGTCTGTTTGCCCAGCGAGGAAAACGTGTCGATTACACAATATGGGAAACTTCTGGATGAGATGGGTGCAACAAAATCTGTCTGTTGGAATCCGAGTGAGGGAGCAAGATAGATCTCAAGAAATAAAACGTAAAATCCTCTTCAATCTAATGTACACTCCCTTCCTGAAAGTTCACTTCTTTTACCTGTTGAGTGTACGTTCTCGAATATAAATTCCGGGTTTTATTTTCGATAATGTGACTCTACTGCTGTTTCGAGGTTTCTTTTAGTAAGCTGATTTTTTGTGATAGTTCAGATTCGCTTGTAGCTTCTTTAAGTTATTACAGCAGTAAAAACTCACACGGTGGCTTTCATTTGAGATTTTGTAAGGGTGATGTCACTACCGTGATCAGGTCACAAAGGCAGTTCTCTGTGTTAGTAAGATGCAGAGAATGCAAAGTTACAAAGGGATAATGCAGACAAAGCTAAATGGCAAGAATGTGCGAAATGGTCCCCCTTGTTCCAGTGGTGAGCTCATTGTATTTCGACCGGCGCCTTTTCAATACATAGGGGAGTCCAAATGGACTCAGATTCCCACTCATAGATTACAGAAAATTACAAAATAGTAATAACAGTAAGAACGTCGGTACGATGGGTTAGAGTCCTGTTGATTATCACAAATTCACCAGAATTTCTGTTTTTCACCATTGTTTCTGTTAAAAAACAGTTGATGTAATACCTTAATGCTTGTTCCTCACTGCATCATAGTAACAGTTTATTCCTGTCTGCACAGTGCAGCTATCACATGATTCTCAAGTTGTCTGTCAGATATCTCTTAACCCTGTCCAGCACACGAAAAAAAACCCACCATGGCTCTCTAGTCTTCCACGGGGAATAGAAGAAAATCTGGTAAATCATTCAGATGCTCCACCCCCTTTAGCCATTTAAAGAGATTATGGCTGAGTTGTGACGATGGAAATCAAGATTAAAATCTGCTCCAGATTATTTGTGCGTAAAGTTAATCCGGCTCCCTTCTGTAATACTGATTTTGTACAGCAACAGAATTAATGTCGATCGACTCCACTGTGACTTTCTGGGGCATGGATTACCAAAAGGATTTAAAGAGGTGCACACACCCATCATCTTTCGAAGCATAAAAATGATAATGAACAGAAGCACAAGGTCACAATTTCACGACAGTGATGTCGCTGAATGAGAGCGTCTTTCTCTCCCTGTCACTCACAATGTTTCTGAGAGAGGTTGCAATTCAGGGAGATCCGAAAAGTATGCTAGGAAAAGTACATGACACAAAAAGCAAGAGAAGAACTTGAGTGGGGTGTTTGGGATTGAGACTCCTGAGTAGTAATCACTAATATGAGTGTGATAGAGTACCTCAGGGAAATATGGTAGAGTGACTGATGGAAGTGGATAATATTGACTGAGCAGAATGAGATGCATTGAATGAAGAGAATGCGATATGTTAACTAAGAGTGCTTCAAATGGAGCGACTGAGTGAAATGCGAAGAAGTGAATGAAGAAATTGGGAAGTGAGAACAGACTTGAGTGGGATGTGGTGACTGAACGAATTGGGATGCAGAAACTGAACTGAGTGAGATGTAATGATTGAAGTGGGGATGCAGTGACTGATGCAAGTGAGTTGCCTCGCTTTAATTTAATACAAATTAATACAAATAAACTGCTAGATTTTTAGCGATCAACAACTGCGAACAAAAGACCCTGTGCCTAATTGTACCACACCATGCACTTTATTATTCTGATCCCATTTCAGAATCTTGGCTCAGAATCTAGCATGCCATGGATTCCCAAAATATATCTACAGATTTCTGTAACGAATCTTGTCTTTTCCACCCTTAAAGACAGTGTGTTGCTAACACGGAGATTCCTAACACTCCCCGTGTGAAAAGTTTCAGGCAAAACATTGGTACAGGAGGTAATGCAGTCCCGAAAACTAATACATACTCTGAAAACAACAGAGCCAAAGAAACTAATAACGGGACTGAAAACAGGACACACCCTGACACCAAAACAGGCACAGAAAAGAGTGCATTTATTCAAGTTTACACAGATAATGTCACAAAGGTAGAGCCACAGCTAGAGTATTGCATAAATTCATGAAATTCGCATTGTGGGCGTTTCTTATATGCACTAGAGAAGGTGCCGAGGAGATTTACCACAATGGGCGGTGGATTCTCATCGATGACAAGCGTTTGGATAGATTTGGCTTCTTTCCTAAGAACAGAGGGTAGTGAGATAGAGCACATGATGGAGATATATAATTTCACGAGGGATACAAACAGAATAGAGAGAAAGTACCTTTTCCCATTCTCAGAGGGACCAATGATACGGATGGGAATATAGATTTAACGCAATGGGCAGATGATTTACACCACTTGTCAGGAAAAAAGTTTCTTACAGCATTGTTGGTGGAAATCTGAATCTCCCATAGAGTTTCAAAAATATTTAGATGTGCCTTTGTGGTGCCAAAGTCCTCAAAATTCCAGGCTAATTGCTAGAAAATGGGATTAGAATTGTTTAGTTTCTGTTTTACCCATATCTAGTCTTTATCCAGCACTGAGCCTCTTCAGGTGAAAGCTTCTTCTGGTTCGGAAGCTGCATTCATTTCCGGTTTTGTACCTGGCCTTCACGACCCCCAAGTCACTCTCACTACCTCTGTCTCTGCTGCAGACGTCGCTGGCAACGCTACCCCAGATTCTGCCAACAATGACACTTGGATGGTGGCGACTTCCTTCCAGCTTCTGCCTCCACTTCTGGCTCAGGCCACTCTGCAAACAAGACACGGACCACATTTCCTCGGGTCACCCCTGGATCTTACTGGCTACCTGCAGCCAGCCAGAACACTAGCTCCCGCCCCTCACCCATGCACGCTGGAAATAAACCTTATGTCTTTAAATCTCCCTCTTCACCTCATCTCCCCTGTAACCCTTCCCACTTCCCCACTCAACTCCCCAGTCCACCCATTCTCAATCTCTATTCTCTCCCATCTCTCCATCGCCCACTCCCCGCAAACACACCAGATCCAACCCTCACAGACAACACTCCATTACCCTTCCCCCTCCCATATTTCAGACCTCTCGGTACCCCCGAAATCCCCACCCTCAATTCTTACCAGATATTAAGTATCCCCCGACCTATAACTCTCTGAAGCCAAACTGTCTGTCCTCAGGAAAGGGCTCACGTTCATAGTATTCCACCCCAAGTTCAATTAATTCCACACATGCCATGTCGTGGAGCTCGTCTTCCATCGCCTCCACTTCCGTGCCTTCTTTTTTTGACAAAGAACTCCAAACCTCCCTCTGAGATTCACATCGCCTGCCTCCAACATTCCACCCATTCCATGACCACCCATCGCCAGCCTTGTACCTGACCAAGATCTTTTCATTGCTGACTACCGACGTGACATCAGCCGCCTCAATTTCTCCATTCATTTCACCCACTCCAACCTCACCTCCTCTGAATGTGCAACGTTCCACTTGCTCCGCACCAATCCCGGGTTCATGGTCTAACTCGCAGACAAAGGCTGAGTGGTGGTAGTCTGTACAACGGACCTGTATGTGGCAGAGGCCAAATGCCAACTCTCCGACAACACATCCTACCTCCCTTTAACCCATGATCCCACCACAACCCATCATGTCAAAATCACTTGCACTGTCTGTACCATTATTGCCAACGTTGATATCCCTTCCACTGCATCCAAACTCATAGTTTCACAGCTCTGCACTGCCTGTTTCTACTTGCTCGTCAAGATCCATAAGTCCAACTATCCCAGTTGATCCATTTTCTTGGCATGCTCCTGCCCCATTGAACTGATGTCGTCCTAACTCGACTCCATCCTCCCCCCTCCTTGCTTCAGGCACTTCCCACCTGTACCCACGACACCAACTACACCCTCCATCTCTTCAGTAACTTAGCTTCCCGGCCCCCATGCTTTATCTGTACTTTGGACGTGCAGTCCTGATATACATCCATCCACCACAAGAATGGACTCCAGACCATCCACCAGACCCGTGCAGTCCCCCTCCACCAATACCTTCGTCTGCTTTGCCAAACTGTTCGTCACGTCCAAATTTCGTTTATCCTCTCCTATTTCATCCAATTCAGGGGTTTGCCATAGGCCCATGGATGGGCCCCAGTTATGCCTGCCTCTTTGTCAGCTATGTTGAGCAGTCCCTCTTGAATACCCGCAAAGGCACTCTGCCCCAACTCTTCTGCCCTAACATTAATGACTGCATCGGTGTAGTGTATGGCACAGAGGATGAACTGGACCAGTTCATCGACTTTGCCCACAACTTCCAACCCGCCCTCAATCTTGGACATCTCCTTCCCTTTTCTTGATGTCTCCATTTCCATCTCCAACGACAGTGCCCTAACAGATATTCACTATAAACCCTCAGGCCCTCACAACTACTGGAATAACCATCCCCCCGCCCATATCCTGCAAGAACTCCGTCCCGTTGTCCCAATTCCTCTGCCTCCACAACATCAATCAGATGAGAAATTCCACTCCCAAGCATCCCAGATATCCACCTATTTTAAACAATGTGCTTTTCCTCCCGTTGACATCCAGATTGCCCTCCACCACACCACCTCCAATCTCTGGTCTACTGCTCTAAGTTAACCCTTCAAAGGCAAAAAGGTTCCCCTTATCCTCACTTAACACCCCACCAGTTTCCACATCCAAGGCATCATCCTTAGATACTTCTGGAAACTCCAGCTAGACTTCACCACCAAGAACATCATCCCCTCCCCAACCGTCTCTGCCTTCCACAAGGACAATTCCCTTTGCCACTCCTTGGTTTGTGCCACTCTGCCCATCAAACCCCCAAACTCCCAGATGCATTCACAGCAACCAGAAAAAATGCAGAAACTGCCAACACACTAATCCCCTCACCCTCATCCAGGTCACCAAACTGTCTTTCTCTGTGAGTCAGAGGTTCCACTGCCTCTCCTCCAACTTAGCTTACTCTCTCGGGTGCTCCCGATGGTCTACTCTATATTGTTGAGATAAAACGTAAACTAAATAATATGCCGGCCATTATCTTAACCGACCCTGCAGGGGCCGACCAGACCACCCCATTCATTGCCCATTTTAATTCCCCTTCCCACTCCCTTTCTCACATGGCCTGCGCCATTGCCAAAATGAACCAAATCACAGAATCGAGGAGGAGCACCTGGGCATTTACAGCTTGGAGGACTCAATATTACTCCAGTTTCAAATAATCTCCCTTTCCAGCCCCGACTCCATTTCCAGCTGTCTCCCTCACTTCCAATCCTCCCTGCCACCTCCCGATTCTTTCCTCCCATGACAAATCAGGTCGTACTCTCTATCTGTGTTACCCTACCCACACTTCACCCTATCTGCAGCATCTCTTACACTCATCCCCAGTCCCCAACTTTTACACCCGAAACCTCGACTTCTCCACATCCTGATGCTTCCTGTCTTGTTATGTTCTTCCAGCCTACTGCTTATTTGCCTTGAATTCCAGCATTTGAAGTGTTTTTTTTCTCTGTCCAACCAGTAGAAGTGCTGGTGCATTCAATAATATAATTTATTTGGTCTTGTTGATCACAGCCACGGCAGCCAGCAATTTTCTGTTTTATCATTAATCGCACAGTAGACAGTAGTAAGATTTGACGTTGCATTTTTCTTCAACAAAAAAAAAAGCTAATTTCAGAATCTGGAATACTCGAGGTGACCACTTGATCTACAATCCAAATTCCCAACAACGTCTGGAGGCATGCAATTTCAAGCAAATGCCAACAACTCAGCTAATTTTTGTCATATTGACAAATATCCCTTGAAATAGCTTAGCTTCAACAGTCAGACAGTACGTTCCTTGAACCTCACAGGCATTTGGAGCCGTTGTGACACTCTACTGAAATACTGCTACGAAAGTCATGTCAAATGGATTTCTGCTCCTAAACGAGCAAGTATCTATGGCGTCAGCAACAGCTCAAAACTCACTTATTCGTTTCGTGAATATACTCATGTTGCTTATGCAACTTTCGTTTGACAACAGATATTAGCAAGTTATCATGAATGCTGCAACGTCACTACAAGACAGGTGAGCTGCAAAGACAATTCCTTCAGACAGCACGGTATAATTTACTACTGAAAATGGAAAAGATGGAAATCTTCCCGTTGATACCTAATATGAAAATGATATCGCTACATATGGAATAAAGTCTGGAAGATAACATATTGCGTTCTCCGGATGGTCGTGTGAAAAAGTGTTGATAGACAGTCAGCAATACAAATTTTAAAAGTGTTTCACTTAAATTGAAACCTGAACTCTGTTTCTCTTCCCAGATTATGTCAAGTTTGCTTAGTTTTGCCACAACTTTTGTTTTCATTTGTTTCTGAAAAAGATTGAGACCTGCTTGTTGCACTCGATATCAAATAGTCATCATGGGTATAACTACAAAGTCCCATGTCCACCTCTATTGGTTTTTACATTATGCAGACGACACTTGCTGTTTAGCAGCTGAAACGGGCATAAGCTCAGACCAGCCAAGCGGCTGGATCAATCAAATGAGACTTCATGACTCTGATTGCAGACTTTGGTGCAGACAATACATCGCAAAAAGATATAACATAGAACATGGCAAATTACAGCGCAGTAAAGGCCCTTCTACCCTTGATGTTGCACCACCCTGTGAAAATAGTCTGAAGCCCATCTAACCTACATTATTCCATTCTCATCCAAATGCCTATTATGTACCTGGACACCGAGATCTTTCTACTCATCTACACGACCAAGAATCTTACCATTCGCCCATTACCCTGCATTCCTGATACTCATTCCAAAGTGAATCACTTTACATTTCCGCACTATACACCATTTGCCACATGTCAGCACTGTTCTGCAGCTTATCTATGTTCCTCTATAACCTGCAACATCCTTTGACACTGCATCGATCCTGGTATCATCCGCAAATTCACTAACCCATCATGCTACGCCCTCATTTTGGTCGTTGATAAAACTGATTAACAGCAGATCCTTGCAGTACACCACTCCGAACTGAACTCGAGGATGAAAATTTCCCATCAATTACCACCTTCTGTCTTTTTTCAGCTAATCAATTTCTGACCCAAACCGCTAAATCGCCCTCAATTTCATGCCTCCGTGTTTTGTGCAATAGCCTACCGTGGGGAACATTATCCATCACCTTTGTGAAATCCGTATACACCACATCAACGGCTTTAGCCTCATCCACCTGTTTGGTCAACTTCCGAATTAACTCAATAAGATTTGTGAGACACGACCTACCCTCCACGAAACCATGTTGACTATCCCTAATCAACTTATTCCTATTGAGAAGATTATAAATCCTATCACATATAACCTTTTCCAACATTTTACCCACAACCGAAGTAAGGCTCACTGGCCTATAATTATCACGAAATTATCACAATTTAAGCAGGTGGTGAAAAGAAAAGACAAACGCGCGCACAGCAAGTGCGAGTCTGCAACTGTCAAATCGTGATTACAAACACAGGCAGCATGGAAACTTAACCCATGACCTGTGCGTTAGCAGCGACGTATTCTAACAACTTGAGCTAACCAACAGACACAGACATTGTTGCTTTGTCATCTGCTGATGATCACAACCACTGCAACCAGCAATTTTCCATTTTAAGATTGTTTTCACGATAGTCAGAGATATATACTTATGTTGCATCTTTTATAAAAAAACGTTGCTTTTAGAATCGCGCATACTCGAGATAACCATTTCATCTTCAATCCAAATTCTCAACAAAGTCCAGAAACATGCGATATCACGTACAATACTCCCAGCTCAGCTAAAGTTTGTCATATTGATCAATATCCTCTGAAGCAGCTTCGCTTCAATAGTCGCACACTATGTTTCCTGTAAATCACAGACATTTGGAGGCATGGTTATACTCTGCTGAAGAACTGCTACGAACCTCATGCCAAATGGATTTCAATTGCAAACTGTCAGCGGGATTCTTTCCACTCTGAAACAAAACAGATATTTTGGCGTCAGCAACAGCTCATAACACAGTTGTACGTTTTGCTGAAACATTCATGTTGCTTCTGCAATCTTCGTTTGACAGTATGCATCAGTAAATTATCATGCTTTCCTGCAACGTTTGTCAACAACAGATGAGCTGCAAAGATTATTGCTTCAGTCAATATAGTATGTCTTACTTTTCAAAATGGATTAATTTTGAAACGTTACCAGCGACATCCAAGAGGAAAATGAACTACAAGGAGAGAATAAAAAAGGGACTATTTTCGCTGGTGCATCGGAGGCTGACTGCTGATCTGATAGAGGCTTATAGAATCAAATGGCATGAATAGATACATAGAAAAGCTATTTTCCCTCAGATGGTGCAGTCCCCACTAGAGGCCATCGGTTTGGAATGCACAAGATATTTTTCCCGGGGTGGTGCAGTCCTGGAATAGAGGGCATAGGTTTAGAGTGAGATGGGAATGTTTTCAAAGAGAGTTAATGGCAACGTTTTCACGCAAAGGGTGATGCGTGTCTGGAATGACGTCGTCTTGGCTGTTTTATAACAATATATAAGAGGCATCTGGATGCCTATAAGAATAGGAAAGAGTTAGATGGGTGTGAGCTAATTGCTTGCAAATGGGTCTATATTGGGTTAGGATATCTCTTCAGCGTGGATGAATTGGACGGAAGGGTCTTTTTCCATGCCGTCCATCTCTATGACTCTATAATATCGCTACATGCATTGGTAACACTGGGAGAGGGTTATATATTAACTTCGAAATCGATGTCTGAGAAGTGAGCAGGGGAATTCATTCCCCGAGCGGTTGTGTGAGAACTGTTGATAAGATATCCAGTAAAATAAATTTGAACAATCTTTCACTTGAATTGAAAGCTGGACTCTATTTCTCCTCCAAGATTGTGCCAGGTCTGCTTAGTTTCTCCACAAATTTCTTTTGCTTTTTTTTCATTGAGACTGATTCGTTTGCTGCAGTCAGCATCAAACAGTCATCGTGTGTACAGCTTCAAAATCATGCATCTATCTCTCTTGAATATTTTATCATGCAGACGAGGATTCCTGTTTAGTGGTTGCAAGCGGGTATTGTGTTTTGAAATAGACCATAACAGCTCAGATCAACTCAGCTCCGCCACTGCACGAAGCAGATGAGGCTTCATGACTCTGATCACAGATTGTCGTGCAGAAAACAAACCTAAATGAATTGTATCTCAATATCATGCAGATGGTCAAAATAAAAGCAAAGCAAGTTGGAGTTTTGAATTCACAATTTCCAATGAGTAACTACACACCTGGTCATTGAACTCAGACTTTGGAGTTATGAGTACCATGCGTTAACTCACTGAGCAAACCAACGTACACCACTGTTACTATTTTCAGTCATGACTTTTCTCCTGTTGATAATAGCTACAGCAGCCAGCAATTTTCTATTTTAGTATTTATTGATGATTGTCAGAAGTCCTTAGGTTGCATCTTTTTTTTCAACAACGAACAGTTTATTTTAGAATTGCACGTATTCAAGATAACCATTTGATCTGCAATCCAAATTCTCAACAAAGTACAGAAGCATGAAATATCAAGCAAAATGCCACCCACTGCGCTAAAGTCTGGCATATTGACCAATATCCTCTGAAGCAGTTTAGCTTCAACAGTCGCACACTATGTTTCCTGTAACTCACAGACATTTGGAGTCATGGTTATACTTTGTTGAAGAACTGCTACGAACCTCATGCCAAATGGATTTCATTTGCAACATATCAGTAGGATTCTTTCCGCTGATAAATGACACAGTTTTATTGGAATCAGCAACAGCTCAGAACTCAGTTGTATGTTTTATGAAAACACTCATGTTGCTAATGATGCTTATGAAATTTATGTATGACACTACATATTAGCAAGTTATGTTGCGTTCCTGCAACATTTGGGGAGAAAGTGAGGACTGCAGATGCTGGAGATCAGAGCTGAAAATGTGTTGTTGGAAAAGCGCAGCAGGTCAGGCAGCATCCAAGGAGCAGGAGAATAGACGTTTCGGGCATGAGCCCTTCTTCAGGAATGAGGAAAGTGTGTCCAGCAGGCTAAGATAAAAGGTAGGGAAGAGGGACTTGGGGGAGGGGCGTTGGAAATGCGATAGGTGGAATGAGATCAAGGTGAGGGTGATAGGCCGGAGTGGGGGTGGGCACGGAGAGGTCAGTAAGAAGACTGGAGGTTAGGAAGGCAGTGCTGAGTTCGAGGGATTTGACTGAGACAAGGCCGGGGGAGGGGAAATGAGAAAACTGAGAAATTTGAGTTCATCCCTTGTGGTTGGAGGGTTCCTAGGCGGAAGATGAGGCGTTCTTCCTCCAACCGTCGTGTTGCTATGGTCTGGCGATGGAGGCGTCCAAGGACCTGTATGTCCTTGGTGGAGTGGGAGGGGGAGTTGAAGTGTTGAGCCACGGGGTGGTTGGGTTGGTTGGTCCGGGTGTCCCAGAGGTATTCTCTGAAACATTCCGCAAGTAGGCGGCCTGTCTCCCCAATATAGTGGATGAACTGTTCAACCTTCTCGTGGGAGCACGAGGCAGCGCCGATACAGTCATTGATGTAGCGGAGGAAAACGTGGGGGGTGGTGCCAGTGTAGCTGCGGAAGATGGACTGTTCCACATATCCTACGAAGAGGCAGGCATAGCTGGGGCCCATGCGGGTGCCCATGGCTACTCCTTTGGTTTGGAGGAAGTGGGAGGATTGGAAAGAGAAGTTGTTCAGGGTGAGGACCAGTTCAGCCAGTCGAAGGAGGTTGTCAGTGGAAGGGTACTGGTTGGTACGGCGGGAAAGGACGAAGTGCAGGGCTTTGAGTCCTTCGTGATGGGGGATGGAGGTGTACAGGGACTGGATGTCCATGGTAAAGATAAGGTGTTGGGGACCGGGGAAGCGAAAATCATGGAGGAGGTGGAGGGTGTGGGTGGTGTCCCGAACGTAGGTGGGGAGTTCTTGGACTAAGGGGGACAGGACCGTGTCGAGGTATGCAGAGATGAGTTCGGTGGGGCAAGAGCAGGCTGAGACAATGGGTCGGCCGGGGCAGTCAGGTTTGTGGATTTTGGGCAGGAGATAGAAAGGGGCGGTGCGGGGTTGTGGGGCTATGAGGCGGTGGATGGGAGATCCCTGAGGTGATGAGGTTATGGATGGCCTGGGAGATGATGGTTTGGTGGTGGGAGGTGGGGTCATGGTCAAGGGGGCAGTAGGAGGATGTGTCCGTGAGCTGGACACCTCCAGCCACAAGGGATGAACTCAGATTTCTCCAGTCTCCTTATTTCCCCTCCCTCCACCTTGTCTCAGTCAAATCCCTCGAACTCGGCACCGCCTTCCTAACCTGTAATCTTCTTACTGACCTCTCCGCCCCCACCCCCACCCCCACTCCGGCCTATCACCCTCACCTTGACGTCCTTCCACCTATCGCATTTCCAACGCTCCTCCCCCAGTCCCTCCTCCCTACCTTTTATCTTAGCCTGCTGGACACACTTTCCTCATTCCTGAAGAAGGGCTCATGCCCGAAACGTCAATTATCCTGCTCCTTGGATGCTGCCTGACCTGCTGCGCTTTTCCAACAACACATTTCCAGCTTCCTGCAACATTTGTCAACGACAGATAAGCTGCAAAGACTATTGCTTCAGATAGCATGGTATGTCTTACTTTTGGAACTGGTGAAGATGGTATCGTTACCGACATCCAAGAGGAAAATAAGCTGCAGAAAGAGGCTAAATCAGCTGGGGCTACATTGTCTAGATTATCGGTGTCTGAGGGTTTATAAAACCATGACGGGCATCGATAGGGTAAATAGAAATCATCTTTTCTCTGGGGTGGGGCTGTGCATAACTAAAGGGCATAGTCCTAGAGAGAGGAGGGACGTTTTAAGAGGGATTCAAGGGGAACCTTTTCACGCAAAGGGTAGTACATATATGGAATGAGTTGCCAGAGGAGTTGTGGAGGTCGGTACAATTATAAATAAAATGACATCTGGACGTGTATATGGATAGTGTTTGGAGGGACATTGTCCAAGTGCATGCAAATGGGACGAGATTTGGTTATGATATTTGTGTGGCATGATTGGACCAAAGTGTCCGTTTCTGTTCTGTCCATCTCTATGACTCTATAATATCGTTACATGCGTTAATAACTCTGGGAGAGGGTTATATTATAACTTCAATGTCGATGCCCTAGAGGTGAGCAGGGTAAATCATTCCCCTACCGGTTATGTCCAAAGTGTTGATAGACATCCAGCAGAATAAATTTGAAGAACCTTCCACCTGAATTGATAACTGAATTCTGTTTCACGTGCTAGCTTGTGCCAAATCTGCTAAGTTTCTCTACAGTTTTTTCCATTTTTTTTTCAAAAAAGACTGAGACGGATTCATTTGTTACAGCCAGCATCAAACCGTCATCGAATATAGAGCTACGAAGTTCTGTATCTATCACTATTGAATTTTTTTTAATGCAGGTGAGGTTATCTGTTTAGTGGCTGCATACCGGCATGTTGTTGGGAAATGCAGCAGCGCAGCTCCGATCAGCTCAGCTCAGCCTAGACACTGGATGAATCCGATGAGGCTCCATGAAACCAATCGCAGGCTGTCAAACAGAAAATACATCTAAACGAATCACATTTCATTTTCCTGCTGTTGTTGAAAAGAAAAGCAAAGACTAACGCGAATCCCAAACCTTCAAATCTCAACTACCACCTGCTTAGAGTGGCAATCGAATGCACCACATTGGCATTACTCACACCACGCTCTCACAGACTAAGCTAATTGACAGACCCGTATACTGCTATTTTCAGTAAATGAATGATCATTACCTTGATGATCACAGCTATGGCAGCCAAGAATTTTCTGTTTATCATTGATTGCACAACAGTCAGAAGTCCTTTAGTCACTCATCTTATTTCAACAAAACAAAGTTCGTTTTACAATCGTGCAAAGTCGAGATAACCATTTGATCTGCAATCCACGTTCTCAGCAAAGTCCGGATGTTTGCAACTTCAGGCACAATGCCACCAGCTCAGGTCATGACTGTCATATTGACCATTAACCTTTGAAGCAGGTTAGCATCAACTCTCGCACACTATGTTGCCTGTACCTCTCAGACATTAGGACTCGTAACGATACTCTGCTGATGTACTGCAACGAACGTCATTCCAAATTTATTTGAATTGCAAACTTCAGCAAGGTTCTTTGCGTTGTGAAACGAAATAGTCTTCTGGCTCAGCAACAGCTCAGCCCTCAGCTGGACGTTTTGCTAAGAAGACCCATGTTGTTTATGCAATCTTCCTTTGACAGCAAATGCTAGGAAGTTGCCACGCCATCCTACAGAATTTATCAAACACAGGTAAGATGCAAAGAATATTGCTTCAGACAGCATTGTAAGTCTTATTTATGAAAATGGAAAAGATGGATAAGTTCTGGCGGACATACAAGAGGAGAATTAGCTACAGGGAGAGTTTGAATCGACTGGAGCTATTTTCACTGGAGCGTTGGAGTTTGAGGGGTGATCTTATAGAGGTTTATAAAATCGTGAGGGGCATGGATACGATAAATAGATAAAATTTGTTTCCCGGGTGTGGGGCACTCCAGAAATAGATGTCATGGTTTTAAAATCAGAGGAGAATATTTAAAAGGGATGTACGGGCAACTTTTTCACACAGAGTGTGGTGCGCGTATAGAATGTGTTACCAGAGGAGGTGGTGGAAGCTGATAAAATTACAACATTTAAATGTGTACATGAAGAGGAAGGGTTTACAGGGATATGGGCCAAGTGCTGGCAAATTGATCTAGATTATGTTAGGATATCTGTTTACCGTGGATGAGTTGGACCGAAGGGTCTACTTCCATGCTGTCCAACACGATGATCAAATTATATCGCTACATGTGTTGATAACTCTGGGAGAGGGTTATGAAGAACGCCTCATCTTCTACTTTCGGGGCCCTCCAACCATATGGCATTACTGTGGGCTTCACCAGTTTCCTCATTTCCCCTCCACCCACCTTACCCCAGATCCAAACTGCCAGCTCTGTACCATCCTCATGACATATCCAACCTGCCAATCTTCCTTCCCACTTATCCACTCCACCCTCCTCTCCGACCGATCACCTTCTTCCCCACCTCCATCCACCAATTGCACGCTTGGCTACCTTCGCCCCAGCCCCACGCCCTCCCATTTATCTCTCTACCCCGGAGGCTCCTAGCCTCATTTCTGAGGAAGGGCTCCTGCCTGAAACGTCGCTTTTCTTGCTCTTCAGATTCTGCTTGACAGCTGTGCTATTCCAGAACCACTTTAATCTTGACTCTGATCACCAGCATCTGCAGTCCTCACTTTCAACGCAGCACTGCAAATACCTCACTTGCCCTGCCTACCAGCTTACTATAAACAAGCCCTGCCCAAATGTTCTCTGACAAACTACATCTGCCTATCCATTGTTTTCATGTGAACTAAAGGCTTCAACATTTTGCTCATCTAAATGTATGAATGTTTTACATATTTGTATACGTCACTACCTGCTAACTCTACTGCACTTGTCTCTTTCTCTGACACACCTCAGTGCTTGACCAACTTCATTTCAGTTTTAACTTTCCTTTTGTCCCCGCTTAACACAATTCTAACCTATTTGCTAATTCTAAAATAATGTCCTTCCTTTTATCTTTCTAAACATTCTTGGCAAATTTCGGAAGCAGCTTCAAACCCCATAATCTCTTTAACAATATGAGTAGCCATTTCTCTCAGTTTTAATTCAACCCATCACAAGTAACCGAAATTAAACAAATTGTCTCATCTACGTTTTATTTGAAGAACAAGGCAACTAATCGGCAAGTGTTTAAATCTGCTGAGATCTATCGTACCCCACATTTGTTCAAATCTGCCCAAATCTCAGACTGGATCAGTCGAAACCTTTCCAAATCTCAGACTCGTGCCCCCAAAGTCTTACGACATGGAGGTGAAACCTTCTGTTAGTTAAACCAAATTCCCAGAAATGCACACCTCGCCTCGTAATCTGCTTAAATATGACTGAGAACTCCTAAAATCCACTGTTTAAATAACATAATATCAATTTATTCTTTAACTATAAAAGTGAACATTAATTAGCAACTATTTACAACTGTAAGACCCACATTTCTCTTAACTGCTTATGATCTGCCTCCAAATCAATAACAATATACTGTTTCTATAAAACACTTTATAGAATTACATCAACTTAATTTCAAAACCATACAGCGTCTGTCACCTTTGGTGTCTGTCTTCTTCCAGCTGATGATCTCCCAGGGTCTTCTTTTTGCATTTTACTGTGAAGATGTTACATACGGAATGTGATATTTGAATGTCTTTGGTCGGTCTCTCTTTCACTCGTTCTCTCTGTCTCTCTCTCTCTCTCTCTCTCTCTCTCTCTCACTCACTCACTCACTCACTCACTCACTCACACACACACACACACACACACACACTCGCTCTCTCTCTGGATAGCAGTTGCTCTGTCTGATTTTCAAAATGTCTGCCTTTCTGTAAATCCGCAAAATCGGATCATCTTAATGGTTTCGACTTTGTTATTAGTGTGGGGCATAACCTGAACTGATTTGTTAATTTGAAATTGTTGTCAAAACAGCAACCAACTCAGCCAAATGTCAATGTTTTCAATTTTCGAGTATATTCGGAGACAACCATCCAGCCATATGGCATTTGTTTGTCAGATATTGGTGCAGAACAGCATTCACTCTCTCTTCACGTCTTCATTCATGACACTTTATTTTTACAGTGAACATGCTTCATATGTAAAGGTACCTTTGATAGAGTGTTTCCAAATTTCGAGGAAAACAATATTTTCGATCTCCAGGCGTTTGTGGCTTGACAGCAGTTGCTCTCACTTTATTTTCAAAATGTCTGCATTTTTATACTTGCAACATCATATCTTCTTATTGGTTCAACGTTGGTAAAGCAATAAAATGCAAACTCGATAGAGTTTTACACTCATGAAGCTTAATTTAAAATAATTGGTTAAATTAGAATTGTTGTCAAAACAGCAACCAACTCAGGTATCCATTTCACAGGCAAATGTTAATGTTTTCAATTTTCCAGTACATTCTGAGATTGCCATCCAGACATATACACGGGAGCTTGCGAGTTGCCATTTCAGAACAGCATTATTTCTCTCTTAAAGGTACAGTACATGTCTTCACCGTCATAACAATGCTTCATCGAAATTGCATCACATTGCAGTTTGGAAACAGCTCATCCCAACACCACAAGAAATTTCAGTGAATCGTGAACATGGGCTGGTTTCCGTGATAGACTGGGCTTCCATTCATTGATTGATGCCTCGGGAAAGCATAAAAGGTCCCTCCCATCCTATATGTATACTCTTCCACCCTCCTCCGTTGGTTAGATATCATCGAAGTCTGTTTGCACGTCCGAATAAGTACAAGAATAGCTTCCCTGCTAGATTAGACTTCTGAACAGATCCGTGAACTTTTAAAGTGAATGTTTATCTTACTCCCTGTGCACGTCCCATACAGCCAGAGCATTGTATTCTTCACGTTTTTCTATTACACTCATGCACTTTGTATGATATGATAGACCTTTACATCATATAAAACAAAATCTTTCACTCTACCTACGTACATGTAGCATTAATAAATCAAATCAAAGACATCTAAACAAGTACATGAATAAGAAATGTTTGCAGTTATATTTGCAATGTGCAGGCAGGTGGGACGAGTTTAGTTTGGAATTATGATTGGCATGAACTGAAGGGCCTGATTCCATGCTGTGTGTCTGTATGTCTCTCTCACCCTTTATTTGACTGAGAACTGCTGACTCCAATGACAAGCTTCTTACTTTTGTGCCCATGCTAAACGGCAAGCCAAGTCCGAATTAGTATAAGACTGCCATGTCTTGCTAAGCTGGCAGAGAAGACAGGGGAAGCTCCAGCAGGGATGCCTTTAGCAGCTCGGAAGCTTCAGAGTGAGCGAATGCTTTGACAATGAGTGAAGATGCCCGTGGAGATTGTCTTAAACGGTGAGTGCCCAGTGACCTACATGTATACCATATCGATCAAGTGGGAAGCTGGCTTCATCAGGTACCCGTTCACGTTTTCTCAATATTTGCCTTGTTCCTCATGGTAGGAAGCTAAGTATTAATGATGCGAGTTGTAGTACTAATAAAGTATTTCATAATCGAAAAGCCATTCAAATACAACTTGCTGTTGTTTAGTCAGAAATTGGCCCCATTATTTGTTGAAAGCACAGCTGCATCAGTCAGATTTTGATGATATTTGTCTCTTGTATTGATAAAGATGTTTCTGTGAAAATATACCCTGCAGACGACATAAAATAAATTAGTTTCAAGTGGAATAACTGTTGCATCGCCAGATGCAAAACTATTCTACAGTAGCCTTATCTTACAAGTATCAATGTAATGATGACCATCTATTATTGCATGTTCACCGACCCACTGGAAAAACCTCATGCTGTTCTCTAAATAGGGCCATTTTAACTTAATGCTCCTTGAATACTAAAAACACTTCAGATGAAGGCTAAATGTGTACTGGATGCTAGCACTGAAGGCACATGGCGACGGTTATTGAATTAAACTATACTTTCTTGTAACATAGAACATAGAACATAGAACAATACAGCACAAAACAGGCCCTTCAGCCCACGATGTTGTGCCGAACATTTATCCTAGTTTAAGCACCCATCCATGTACCTATCCAATTGCCGCTTAAAGGTCACCAATGATTCTGACTCTGCCACTCCCACAGGCAGCGCATTCCATGCCCCCACCACTCTCTGGATAAAGAACCCACCCCTGACATCCCCCCTATACCTTCCACCCTTCACCTTAAATTTATGTCCCCTTGTAACACTCTGTTGTACCCGGGGAAAAAGTGTCTGACTGTCTACTCTATCTATTCCTCTGATCATCTTATAAACCTCTATCAAGTCACCCTCATCCTTCGCCGTTCCAATGAGAAAAGGCCTAGCACTCTCAACCTATCCTCGTACGACCTATTCTCCATTCCAGGCAACATTCTGATAAATCTTCTCTGCACGCTCTCCAAAGCATCCACATTTTTCCTAAAGTGAGGCGACCAGAACTGCACACACTACTCCAAATGTGGCCTAACCAATGTCCTGTACAGCTGCAATATCACTTCACGACTCTTGAATTCAATCCCTCTGCTAATGAACGCTAATACACCATAGGCCTTCTTACAAGCTCTATCCACCTGAGTGGCAACTTTCAAAGATCTATGAACATAGACCCCAAGATCCCTCTGCTCCTCCACCTCACTAAGAACCCTACCGTTAACCCTGTATTCCACATTCTTATTTGTCCTTCCAAAATGGACAACCTCACACTTGACAGGGTTGAACTCCATCTGGCACTCCTCAGCCCAGCTCTGCATCATATCTGAGTCCCTTGGCAGCCGACAACAGCCCTCCTCACTATCCACAACTCCACCAATCCTCGTATCATCTGCAAATTTACTGACCCACCCTTCGACTCCCTCTTCCAAGTCATTAATAAAAATTACAAACAGCAGAGGACCCAGAACTGATCCCTGCGGAACTCCACTTGTAACTGGGCTCCAGGCTGAATATTTACCATCTACCACAACTCTCTGACTTCGACCGGTTAGCCAGTTTTCTATCCAACTGACCAAATTTCCCTCTATCCCATGCCTCCTGATTTTCCGCATAAGCCTACCATGGGGAACCTTAACAAATGCCTTACTAAAATCCATGTACACTACATCCACTGCTCTACCCTCATCCACATGCTTGGTCACCTCCTCAAAGAATTTAATAAGACTTGTAAGGCAAGACCTACCCCACACAAATCCATGCTGGCTGTCCCTAATCAAGCAGTGTCTTTCCAGATACTCATAAATCCTATCCCTCAGTACCCTTTCCATTACTTTGCCTACCACCGAAGTAAGACTAACTGGCCTGTAATTACTGGGGTTATCCCTATTCCCTTTTTTGAACAGGGGCACAACATTCACCACTCTCCAGTCACCTGGTACCTGAACCTGTTTGGCCATACCTCTCACAACATAAAGATCGCATAGCATATTTACAGTTTCCACCAAGTTAACCACTCTATTGTTATTTGTACAGCAAGACTCCTGGAGTCAAAATTGGAGGTGAGCAGTATAAGCGATTCCATCTCTATTAGACATGGATTAACGACTGGAAAGTGTATGGGACAAGAAAAGAAAATGCTTTAAACAAGATGTAACACTTAACAGAGGAGGCAACATCTGTACAAAGTGCAGGGTGGACCAACGCTCCAGGATTACCTAAAATCTCCAAGAATTGAAGATTAATCTCTTAGAAGTGCCAACGGCAAAATAAGCACAGAGAATAAGGAGATGGCAAAGATATTGAAAAAAAAACCTTATGTCTGCCTTTACAGTTGAAAATGCTGTTCACCAAAGTTATGCACCAAAAATAAAGGATAACCCAGGTGACCACAAAGAATAAAGAAATATAAATAATGAAAATGAACAGAAGTAACTTCAGAGGCTAGAATCTGATAAATCCTAAATGTCGTCTAGAGATAGAAGTTTGATTAGTCTGGATTACGTTGACGTAAGTAGGGAAAATATGTTGGGTAGGCTAGAGGT
The DNA here is from genome assembly GCF_037043375.1 of Chiloscyllium plagiosum. Lineage (NCBI taxonomy): Eukaryota > Metazoa > Chordata > Chondrichthyes > Orectolobiformes > Hemiscylliidae > Chiloscyllium > Chiloscyllium plagiosum. The sequence continues at coordinate 18,938,876 of NW_028270184.1, read as the reverse complement.
TATTAAGGTGCACAAATCCCCAGGACCGGATGAGATCTATCCTAGGTGGCTCAGGGAGGCGAAACGGGAAGTAGCTGGGGCCCTGGCACATATCTTTGTGGCATCCTTTAATACAGGAGAGGTGCCGGAGGACTGGAGGTTTGCTCATGTCGTCCCCCTGTACAAGAAGTGTTGTAGGGAAATACCAAGTAACTACAGACCAGTGAGCCTGACGTCGGTGATGGGAAAGTTGCTGGAGAAGGTACTGAGGGATAGGATCTATTTATATTTTGAAAAGAATGGGCTCATCCGGGATAGGCAACGTGGTTTTGTGTAGGGGAGATTGTGCCTTTCCAACTTAATAGAGTTCTTCGAAGAACTGACCAAGTTGATAGATGAAGGAAGGGCTGTTGATGTCATATACATGGACTTTAGTAAGGCGTTTAATAAGGTTCCCTATGAAGAATGGAGAAAGTGAGGTCACATGGTGTGCAGAGTGTTCTAGCTCGGTGGATAAAGAACTGGTTGAACAAAAGGAGACAGAGAAGGGAGTTTCTCGAAATGGAGAAAGGTGACCAGTGGTGTTCCACAGGGGTCAATGTTGGGGCTACTGTTGTTAGTAATATACATAAATGATCTGGAGGAGGGTACTGTTAATATGATCAGCAAATTTGCAGATGACACGAAGATTGGTGGAGTAGCAGAAAGCATAAGTGACTGTCAGAAAATACAGGACGATATAGACAGACTGGAGAGTTGCGTGGAAAAGTGGCAGATGGATTTCAATCCAGACAAATGTGAGGTGATTCATTTAGGCAAGACTAATTCTAGAGCGAATTATACAATGAACGGAAGAGCCTTGGGGAACGTTGATGGGCAGGGAGATCTGGGAGTTCAGGTCCATTGTACCCTGAATGTTGCTGCACAGGTGGATAGAGTGGTCAAGAAGACAATAATGTTTCAGAGAACACCTCTGGGACACCCGCACCAACCAACCCAACCGCCCCGTGGCTGAACACTTTAACTCCCCCTTACACTCCGCCAAGAACACGCAGATCCTTGCCCTCCTCCATCGCCAGACCATGACAACACGACGCCTGGAGGAAGAGCGCCTTATCTTCCGCTTAGGAACCCTCCAACCACAAGGGATGAATGCTGATTTCTCTACCATCCTCATTTCCCCCTCCCATCTTTTCTCAGTCCCAACCATCGGACTCAGCACCGCCTTCTTGACCTGCAATCTTCTTCTTGACCTCTCCGCCCCCAACCCCTCTCCGGCCTATCACCCTCACCTTAACCTCCTTCTGCCTATCGCATTCCCAACGCCCCTCCCGCAAGTGCCTCCTCCCTACCTTTTATCTTAGCCGGCTTGGCACACCCTCCTCATTCCTAAAGAAGGGCTTATGCCCGAAACGTCGATTCTCCTGCTCCTTTGATGTTGCCTGACCTGCTGCGTTTTTCCAGCAACACATTTTTCAGCTCTGATCTCCAGCACCTGCAGTCCTCATTTTCTCCAAGAAGACATATAGTATGCTTGCCTTCATTGGATGGGGTATTGAGTATAAGAGCTGGCAAGTCATGTTAACATTGTACAAGACATTGTTTCGGTCGCATTTAGAATACTGTGTACAGTTATGGTCGCTACATTACCAAAGGATCCGGACGCTTTGGAGAAGGTGCAGAGAAGGTTTACGAGAATGTTGTCTGGTATAGAATGTGCCAGCTATGAAGAAAGGTTGAGTAGGTTAGGTTTACTTTCATTAGAAAAAAGGAGATTGAGGTGGGACCTGATTCAGGTATAGAATATCATGAAGGGTATAGACAGTGTGGATAGAGACAAGCTTTTTCCCAGGGTGAAGGATTCAATAACGAGAGATCACACTTTCAAGTGAGAGGTGTGAAGTTTAAGGGGGGTACACCCGGTAAGTACTTCGCACAGAGGATGGTGGCCGTTTGGAATGCGTTGCCAGCAGAGGTGGTTGAGGCAAACACGGTAGATTCATTTAAGATGCGTCTGGAAAAATGCATGAGTAGGTGGGTAGTAGAGAGGTACAGATGCTTAGGAAGTGACCGACAGGTTTAGACAGTACATGTGGATCGGCTCAGGCTTGGAGGGCCGAAGGGCCTGTTCCTGGGCTGTAAATCTTCTTTGTTCTTTGTCTCCTGGTCTCTGTCCTACAGTTGTAAAAGAGATAGCAGGTGGAATTTTACCAGAAATCAACACAGAGTCATTTTCGTCTTTTATTTTTGGAAGATTTTATTCCTAGAGCGTTCTTTCACATGATCATCGCAAACCCATCTCAGTGATTTCAGAACAATGTCCCTATGCCAGCCTAGTGACTCGATACTAGATGTATTTCCTACTCCCCATAAGCACTTTGCCGCCAAAAAAACTATGATCTTCATAGTACACAATAACCCGTTTAGCAAGGCCTGTTCACTTGTTGGTCCTGAACGTATTGTTTCAGAAAACCACATAGTACACATCTAATCGGCAAGACAATGGCCTTTTAATTCAGACGCACAGGTAGCATTCTGGGGTCCTGGGTTTGAATCTCACCCCATGGCAAATGTTGGAATTTGAATTTAATAAAAATCTGGAATTAAGAGTTTAAAGATGACCATGAATCAATCGCCGAAATAATTTAAAAAACAAACGCTGATTCAGTATTACCCCTTAGGGCAGGAAACTGCCATCCTTATCCGATTTGGCTACATGTGACTCCAAATCCACAGCAATGTGGTTGACTGTTAACTGCCCCCTGCACTTAGATATGGGTAATAAATGCTAGCCTAGTCAGTGATGTCCTCATAACGCATATGACTTTAAAAACACTTCAGGAACTCCTCCTCTCTGGAATAGTAACTGATTTGTTTTGTCCAATCTCCTTGCAGGTTAAAGTCACCTGACTCTTATAGTCATAAACTCACCATCTTAATTAGATCTACACCTTTATTACTGGTGGCTCGAATTTCCCGTTTAGTGCCTTCCCGATTTACGTTTAATGGGTTTTATATAAACTTTCTATACTTGTTTTTTTTTAAACTCAACCCAAGCTGACACCATTTCAGTTGAACTAATATCCGTTTTCATTGCCACATTAATGTTACTGTATAAGCAGTAATGCAAACTCACCTCTTTCTTCATAATGCCTGTCCTTCCAAGAAACTAAGTACCCCTAGAGTCTAACTTCAGACATAGTGGATGTGTTGGCTTCTGATTTACCAGAAGACCCTGGATTCTAGAAAGGTCTGAGTGGAGTGGAAGTTAGCTGATGTAACACTGCTATTTAAAAACAGAGAAGGTTAAAATAAGGAAGTGAGGCATGACATCCACTAATTGGGAACGTGTTTCATAAAGTTCCTTAATTAAGTATATTTCAGCAATAAACGAAGAGAAAAGTCGTGATGAAGGAGCTGCGCTACGAAAGCTAGTGCTTCCAAATAAATCTGCTGCATTATAATCTGGTGTTGTGTGATATATAAAGTAAGGGTAAAAAAGACGGCATTATCCAATATAATTAACACGGTTTTAGAAAGGGAAATCATCTTTGACAATATATTTTCATTTTTGAGTGTCTAATTAATGAGGTAGTTAAGAGGGAACCATTAGTTGGATTACCAAAAGGCATTCTGGAAGATGTCATGCTGATGGTTAATAGGTAAGAAAGTGCTGTGGGGCTGAGGGTGAAGTATGAGCGTGAACAGAGGGTTGGTTAACATAAATGACATGAGAACAAAGTATTGTTGCGTCTGTGACTAAAGGTGGGTAATGATAATCAAGCCCCAAAATATTACCAGTTGCACCACAAATATACAAAATTGTTGATTCAGTTACCATGAGGAGCAATTGCTTTTCTATTGTCATATTATCCAGGATAAAAGAAATGTTAACCAGTCTTCCCTAATGAACTCAAAGCAATTCATTTATAGGAAGGATGTGGAGACTTTGGAAAGAATTCAGAGGAGATATAGTGGAAGTTGCCTGGTATTGATAGAAGGTCTTATGAGGAAAGACTGAGGAAATTGAGGCTGTTTGCGTTAGATAGAATAAAGTTGAGTGATGACTGAATTGAGGCATGTAAGATAATCAGAGGGAAAGACAGGTTGGACAGTGAGAACCTTTTTCCTCGGATGGTAATGGCTAGCACGAAGGGGAAATAGGATTAAATTGAGAGCAGATAGATATCGGACAGATATCAGGGGTAGTTTCTTTACTCAAAGAGTAGTAGGGATGTGTAACGCACCGTCTGCAACAGTAGTAGACTCGCCAACCTTAAAGGCACGTAAAAAGTCATTGGATAGGCATATGGTCGAGAATGGAGTAGTTTAGTTAGCTGGGCTTCAGATTGTTGCTCCGACCTGTGGAACCATCGAGGGCCGAAAGGCTTTACTGAGCTGTAATGTTCTATGATGTAAATTCTATATTCACAGTACTGACAATGGTGCGATGTCATGTCGGACTTTAAGAAATATCCAAGCATTCAACACACGACAAGATGAATGACAAAGTCTATCAACACCAAACACAAACCCAGTATATCACCTATATTCTCAGCCTGCAGATCAAAAGGTGTTGGTGGAGTCTTTTGAGGCTTCACAGGCCAATGTATAAGCTGAGCGCAACAGTAGAGGTTTGCAGATTAATTTGCTTTGGAGGGACTTTAAGGACTGATGTGATCACTCAAATGATATTCAATTCAATTCCTGAGAGCAGACACGCCAGCCCAAACACAAAAGCAATTAATTGACCTTTTCGACACATTTGGCCTGACCGCCTTGTGCCTTCACCCCCACTGGTAAGGTTGTAGGGAGGGTGTTGCTGGAGCTGAGAAACTGTATCCATGACATGCTGCCCAATTTTTCCAACAGACACTCCCCACGTGACGACCATGTAAACAGTGATGAAGTGGAAAACAACAGCTAACTGCTAGAGCAGACTTCGTGTTCCTTCTCGGAATCTTTTGTCTTGTAAAAAAATAAATGTGTCCTTTGATTTCACGATGGTTTGACGATGATATCATAGATCAGTAACCATGGAAACTGTTTTGACAAGTCAAACCACAAGAACCAAAAGCTGCTGTACCCCCATTTCATGTTGAGATAACGCGAATCCAACATCGAAACCATTAAGTTGTGGATTTTCAAATAAGCATTGCTTATATTTTTAATATCCTTCCCGTTAGTGTAACGAGAACAAACACTACTTGAAACAGAGAGAAAGGAGCAATACCGACGTGGTGTCAGTCCCAGTTGTGAGAGAAGTATTGAGGTATTTTGAAATAAGTTTGCACTGAGCAGAATTCGTAAAGAAATTACTTTGTAATCCACATTTCAAAGAAAAGGAAATTGGAAACATGAATGCGAATATGGGGCTAACCCTTCGAATTCATATGTGCATGTTGCAGTTGGCAATGAATCCATGCCCTGCCAAAATGAAAACTAAATTTGTCATTTTTTTATGTGTCTACTGTTTGGACTAAAAGGAAATTGAAAATCATGTTCACTTAACACCGTTCCCATCAAGCAGTCCCAAGACAGGACAAGAAAATTTTCTTTTCTTCATGGGAAAGCACACTTACTATTGCACCACCCTACTGTGCCGTTATTTGATTTCAGCTAAAGCTTTTTAAAGATATGAGTGCCAGAACTCCTTTTCAGAATCACACGGGAACAATGAGGCAGTGGGAAATAGAACCAGTTGGAATTGGCTTGGATGAAGAGGTTGGGGTTATTGAATTTGGATAGATAAATGGATAAGTATTAAGTGTATAGTCAATATTGAGTAGGCTAAGCAATAGTGGAAGAAGAAAATGAAGTATTTGATATATATTGATGCATTGAAATTCGACTGCAGAATTACATATTTTGTGACTCACCAGGACGGACGTCACCACCCATGCAAAGATCTGACTATTCAGCCCAAGCACCACACTAATTAATTGAAATTTAAATCGCATGTGGCCTGACGTTCTGTTTCCATCACACCCACTGGCAAGATTGCAGGGAAGCTGTTGGTGGTGTTGGAGTACTGCATCAATGACATGGTACTTAATTCTACCAAGAGAGCCTCCGCATGTGACGGTCATTTAAGCATTGATGTAATGGAAAGCAAGAGATAACTGCTCAAGCAGCCTTTGTGTTTCTTCTTGGAAGGTTTTCTTTTATAAAGAATATGTACAATGACTTCACGGTGGTTTGTCTGGCTGGACAGATAAAAGTGATAGATTTATTAAAAAGTGGAAATAAATGATACAAGCTGGGATACCAAAGTGATTGTGCTCAAAGCCTCAGAAATAAACAAGATGCAGAAATCAGATATGCTGCAGCTAAAGTAAGACTGCATACAACTGGCCATCAGCTGCAGACAATTTAACATACGCTTAGCATCATAGAGGTATCAAGATGTACAGCACAGAATCAGACTCTTTAGTCCAACTCGTTAATGCCGAGCAGATATCCTAACCCAATCTAGTCCCACCTACTTGGACATAGCCCATATCCCTCCAAACCCTTCCTTTTCACATAGCCATCCAGATGATTTTTAAATGTTACAATTGTACTAGCCTCCACAACTTCCTCTGGCAGATAAATAAATACACGTACCAAGCTCTGCCCCTTATATTTCTTGTATATCTTTTCACTCTCACTCTAAACCTATACCTTCTAGTTCTGGACTACCCCACCCCAGGGAAGAGACTTTATCCGATCCATGGCCCTGATGATTTTATAAACCTCTATACGTTCACAACTCAGCCTCCAACGCTCCAGGAAAAACAGCCCCAACCTATTCAACCTCTCCCTATAGCTCAAATCCTCCAATCCCGGCAGCATCCTTGTAAATCTTTCTGAATCTTTTCAAGTATAATAACATCCTTCGGCTAGGAAGGAAACCAGAATTGCACGCAATATTCCAAAAGTGGCCTAACCAATCTCCTGTACAGCTGCAACATGACCTCCCAACTCCTATACTCAACTCTGACCAATAAAGGAAAGCATACCAAATGACTTCTTCACTATCCTATCTACTTGTGAGTCTAGGTTCAAGGAGCTATGAACCTGCAACACTCCCTTGGAGGTTACCATTAACTGTATATGTCCTTCTAAAATTTGCTTTCCCAAAATGCAGCACCTCGTACTTATTTAAATTAAACCCCATCTGCCAGTTCTCAGCCCATTAGCCCATCTGATCAGGATCCAATTGTAATCTAAGACAACCTTCTTTGCTGTCCACTACACTCCAATTTTGGTGTCATCAGCAAACTTACTAACACTACCTTTTATGCTCATATCCAATCATTTATATAAACGACGAATGATAGTGCACCCAGCAACCATCCATGTGGTACTCCACGGTCACAGGCACCTCCACTCAGAAAAACAATTCTCCAGCACCACCATCTGTCATCCACATTGGAGCCAGTTCTGTATCCAAATGGCTAGTTCTCCCTGTAATCCAGGAGATCTACTCTTGCTAATCAACCTCCCATGGGAACCTTGTCAAATGCCTTACTGAAGTTCACATAGATCACGTCCACCACTCTGCCCTCATCAATCCCCTTCATTACTTCTTCAAAAAAAACCTCAAATAAGTTTGTGAGAAGTGATTTCCAAAGCACGAAGAGAGGTTGACTGTCCCTAATTAGCCCTTGCCTTTCCAAATATGTATAAATCCTGTCCCTCAGGATTCCCTACAACAGCCTGCCCACCACAGACTTCAGGATCAATGGCCTATAGGTCCCTCACTTGTCCTTACCACCTTTCTTAAACAGTGGCATCACGTTAGCCAACCTCCAGTTTTCTGGCATCTCACCTGTGTCTATCAATGATAGAAATACTTCAGCAAGTGGTCCAGCAAGCACTTACGTAGCTTCCCACAGAGTTCTAAGTAACACCTGATCTGGTCCTGGGGATTTATCCTCTTTTATGGATTTCAAGACAACCAGCACTTCCTCCTCTGTAATATGGAGATTTTTCAAGATGTCAACATCTATTTCCTGACATTCTGTATGTTCCATGTCCTTTTGCGCAGTAAACACTGATGCCCTCTAGTTCTGGGCTCCCCCACCAGATCGAAAATACTTTGTCTGTTCGTCCTATGCATGCCCCTCATCATTTTGTAAATCTCTATAAGGTCACCCCTCAGCCTCCAACGCTTCAGGGAAACAACCCCAGCCTGTTCAACCTCTCTATATAGTTCAAATCCTCCAATCCTGGCAACATCTTTGTAAATCTTTTCTGAACCCTTTCAAGTTTCACAAAATCATTCCAATGTCCTGTACAGCCGCAACATGACCTCCCAACTCCTGTAATCAATACTCTGACTGTTAAGGAAAGCATACCAAACACCTTCTTGACTATCCTAGCTACCTGTGACTCCGCTTTCAAGAAACTATGAGCCTGCATTCCAAGGTCTCTTTGTTCGGCAACACTCCCTTGGACCTTATCATTAAATGCACAAGAACTGATGAGAATTGCTTTCCAAAATGCAGCACCTCGCATTTATCTGAATTAAACATAATCTGCCAATTCTCAGCCCATTGATCTATCTGGCCAAGATCCTGTTGTAATCTGAGGTAACCTTCTTCGCTTTCCACTACACGTCCAATTTTGGTGCTATCTGCAAACTAAGTGGGCGGCACGGTGGCACAGTGGTTAGCACTGCTGCCTCACAGCGCCAGAGACCCGGGTTCAATTCCTGACTCAGGCGACTGACTGCGTGGAGTTTGCACATTCTCCCCGTGTCTGCGTGGGTTTCCTCCGGGTGTTCCGGTTTCCTCCCACAGTCCAAAAGATGTGCAGGTCAGGTGAATTGGCCATGCTAAATTGCCCGTAGTGTTAGGTAAAACGGGTAAATGTAGGGGAATGGGTGGGTTGCGCTTCGGCGGATTGGTGTGGACTTGTTGGGCCGAAGGGCCTGTTTCCACACTGTAAGTAACCTAATCTAATCTAATCTAAGTAACTATGCCTCTTATGCTCACATCGAAATCATTAATATAAATCACGAAAAGTAGTGGACCCAGCACTGATCCTTGTGGCACTCCACTGGTCACATGTCTCCAGTCTGAAAAACAACACTTCACCACCACTCTCTGTCTTCTACCTTGGAACCAGTTCTGTGTCCAAATGCCTAGTTCTCCCTATATTCCATGAGATCCATCCTTGCTCATCAGTCTCCAATGGAGAACGTTGTCAAACGCCTTAATGAAGTCCATATCGATCACATCTACTGCTCTGCTCTCATCAATCTTCTTTGTTATTTGTTCAAATAACTCAATCAAGCTTGTGAGACATGATTTCCTACGCACAAAACCATGTTGACTATCCTTAATCAGTGCTTGCCTTTCCAAATACATCTACATCCTGTCTCTCAGGATTCCCTCCAACAATTTGCCCACCACCAACGTCAGGCTGATTGGACAATAGCTCCCTTGCTTGTCCTTACCGCCCTTCTTAAATAGTGGCACCACGTTAGCCAACCTCCAGTCTTCTGGCACCTCACCTGTGACTAGTGATGATACAAATAGCTCAGTAAGCTCCCCAGCAATCACTTCCCTAACGTCTCACAGTGTTATAGGGTACACCTGATCAGGTTCGAGGGAATTATCCACCTTCATGTGTTTCAAGGCATCCAGCACTTCTTCCTCTGTGGTATGGACATTTTTCAAGATGTCGCCATCTATTTCCCTACATTCTATCTCTTCCATATCCTTTTCCACAATAAATACTGATGCAAAATACTCGTTTAGTATTTCCCCCATTTTCTGCGTCTCCACACAAAGGCCGCCTTGCAGATATTTGGGAGGCCCTATTCTCTCCCTAGTTACCCTTTTGTCACATTTGCTCCCAATGCCTCGTGATAGTGAGAACAGGAATAAGAGGACAGATGAGATGATTTTGTGGCAGGAGAAATGGCACACCAGAGAAGTCGTCAGATTCTTCAGGCATTGACACAGTTTCTGGTTGAGGTGGGACATTTACAAGCTTTATCGGTTACCCAAGGGCAGAGCTGGAACAAATCATATCGAGGGGGCGTTTGCTATTTCGATTGGTAAGGGTTTAAACTAGTCTGCCGGGATTGCGAACCAAAATACAGGCTTAGGTAGATCAGATTCAGATCAGGAAATGGAATGTAGAATAATAATAATTGATTCAGCGGCTCAGGAACACACACAAAAAAAGTAAGATTAAACAAAGATAGATTCTCTCTTCACACAACCGTTCTGACATACCGGGAATCAGTCTGGTGAACCTCATTTTCACTCTCTCAATAGCCAGTATGGAATCCTTCCTCTGGAAAGGATAGCAACGTTGCGCACAGTAGTAAAGGTATGGTCTCACCAAAGTTCTTCTAGAAACATATCCCTGCTTCTGTACTCAAATCCTCCCACTATGAAGGCCACATTTCATTGACATTCTTCACTGATTGCCATTCCTTGCTGCTTCCTAAAAGAGAGAATCATAGAGAAAAACGGAATAAAATGTGGTCAAAGTCTCTGATATAAAAGTTTTGATCACATTGACCCATCTTATCCATGCTGGTCATCAAGCAACTATTTACTCCAGTCCCATCTTCTGGCACTCAGCGTGTAACCGATATTGTAGCGCCTTGCATAATCATCTAAAGTTGACCTCACGATTCAAATGATTGCTGCATCTGCACCATTTCAAATGCTGACTTCCCTGCTGAATATCCCCAAATTTCTTTGTCTTTGTTTCAGATTTCCACCATTTTGCTAAAACAGGTAGAGTTATTGAGTTATACTGCATGGAAACGGAGCCATCACTCCAACCATCCATGCCAACCCGCTCCATCTGTACATGCACCACCCTCTGTATCAAAGAAGCCCCTTTTAAATCTATCCCCACTCATGTTAAATCTATGTCCTCTAATTTGAACCTTCCACTCCCCCCCCCCCCATTCAAATTAATAAAATACCTTGTCTATTTACCTTTTCCATTCCCGTCGTGTTTTTATGAACATCTATAAGGTAACCCATTCGTCTTCAATCCTCTAGGGGAAATAATCTCAACCTATCCAGCCTCTAACAATAGTTCAAACAGTTCAAACCATGGCAACATTCTTGGAAACCTTTTTAAACTATTTCAAGTTTTACAGCACCTTTACTATAGCAGGTAGAATGGTATTGAACGCAATATTCCGAAAGTGGCCCAGCCAATGTCCTGTACAGCTGCATCATGACTTCTCAACGCCTATACACGATCTATGACAAATAACAGCAAGCATACTAAATGTCACCTTTATTATCCTTTCTCCCTATGATTCCACTTTCAAGGAACAATGAATATGCACTCTAAGGGCAATTGGTTGGGCAACATTCTCCAAGTGCTTACTATATAACATTCTTCTGAAATCAGAGAGACCAGACTTGAATGCAATATTTTGAAATTGGCCTCACCAATGTCCTACATGGCCGCAAAGTGTACACTCACAACTCCTATACGTAATCAAAGAATGCCTATAGTATGGAAGCAGGCCATTCGGTTCATGAGTCCACCAACCATCCGAATAACATTCCACCCTATCCCTGTAATCCTGCATTTCCCATAGCTAATCCAGCTAACATGCATCTCTTTGGACTGTGTGAGGAAACCAGAGCACTCAGAGGAATCCTGTGCAGATCAGGATGTGTAAACACCACATAGAGAGTGGAATAGAACCGGGTTCCTTCATTGATCAATGCACTGACCAATAAATGGAAACATACCAAACATCACCTTCAGCACCCGGTCGACCTGAAATTCCACTTTCTGAGAATAATACACTTGTTCCTAGCCCTTTGGCGGGATTGAAGGGTATAGGGATAAAGCAGGAACGTAATTGAGTTGTAGATCTAAAACATGTCTCTCCTTCATGCCTGTCAATCCCACCCCTCTCTCTTTCTGTAGTTTTGTGCAAACACTGGCTGGTTCCCTTCCCTGAAGGACATTTAAAAAGCGATTCAGTTTTTATGATAATTCATTAATGATAATTAACATTCATCTGAAATATCCAAACTCCAGCGCAGTCACACTGGGGAAGATAGTGTGGAAATGTGCGTTTTGTGGGAATTGATTTCTTTACCCATCCCGCCTGGAAATGCACCAACACAGTCATACTTGGGAGAAACCATTGATCTGCTCTCATTATGGGAAGGGATTCACTCAGTTATTCCACCTGCGGATATACCAGCGAATTCACACCGGAGGGAGGCCATTTACTTGCTGAGTGAGTGGAAAAGGATTCACTCTGTCATCCAGCCTGCAGATCCACCACCGAATTAAGAGTGGGGAGAGACCTTGTACCTATTCTGATTGTGGAATGGAATTCATTCAGTCATCCAGCCTGCAAAACACCAACAATTTCACACTGGGGAGAGACCATTCACTTGTTCTTAAAGTGGGAAGGAACTCACTCAGTTATTCAGGCTGTTGATACATCATCAAGCTCATAATAGAGAGAGACCATTACCTGCTCTGAATGTGGGAAGGGATCAATTCGGCTATCTCACTTGCTGAGTCTACAGCAAGTTCACACTGGGGAGAGACCGTTCATACTGAGGAGAGATCATTCATCTGTTCCAAGTGTGGGAAGTGATTTAACTAATCATCCCACCTGTGGAGGCACCAGAGAGTTGACACTGGGGAGGAACTTGTACTCAGTCAACTCACAAGCTTAAGTACCAGCATGTTCACTTTGGGGAGAGACTGCCCACTTGTCCCGAATGTGGGAACAGATTCACTCTACCGTCTTAAACTGTTAACACACCAGTGAAGTGACACTGTGTCGATCGTGTTCACCTGCACTGCTTGAATAAAAGATGTTGCTGTTTGCAAACACACCTGAGCATTCACAAAGAATTGCAGGTGAAGGTTTTGCTTTTACTTATACCAAGCAATGCATCTTGGCTGTTCGTATTTAATGTTATCAAACACTGCTCTATGAAAAGAATTGATATTGTAGATTGAAATGTTGATACAGTTGTGTATGCATATGTTAAGTTTTGCAAATGATCACAATGTTGCTGAACATCAACACACTGAAACTGGGTAAACTCTGTCCAAACGCATATTGTTTGTAAAGCGATTTTGTGGTTAATCAGGACTGGTTAAACAGCAATGACTTACTGAGTAACTGTCAGTGCTAGATTTTGATGCTGTTGTTATCTGTATCGAAATCACATTTTCCCGACCTGTTTCTGATTTTTTTTGTTAGCACTACAGGTTCTGTGACTGACTTGGAATACAAATAACACAAATCAGCTTTTTAATTAAAATTACGTTGCATTAAGTCTGCTCATGCTGAGTGCTTTAGAGATAAGATAATCATGTGTACCTTTCATATGAGCAGTTGGGAGACGTCTTATCCAGGGTGAAACATAGCTTGTAACGTTGGAAATTTAGTTAAAAGTGCTGTTGGGCCGTGTATAACCTAACTTGAGAACGGGATGGGATCCAGAGAGAGTGTCCAAAAGGGTAAGAAGAAAAGGGAATAATCAACAAGTGAGTCAGGGAGACATCAACAGTACTCACAAGTTTGAGGTACAAGCGCGTTTGACCTGTTTGAATGACATTGGTTTGGATGTTGTGAGTTTGAGGAACAACGCAGGTGAGTTGAGGACACAAACTTAAACATTGGAGTATGATAACATTGCTGTCACTGAGACATAGTTGAGAGAGAGGCAATATTGGAATCTCAATACTCAAGGATACAGAGTCTTCATATGAGACAGTGAAGGAGGCAGAAGAGGAGAAGAGTGCCATAATTATCTTCAGACAAACAAGTAGAACAAGTAAAGAGGCAAATTTCAGGGAAGGATAACCGTAATAGAGTTATGAACGTGGGTAATTTCAACTTATCCAACATTACGGTGCTACAGTGTGAACGGTTTAGATAAACTTTTTATATAGATGTAGTGCAGCTTTTGCAGCCAAGATGTTGAAGTCCAAATACGTAAGCGGAGGTCCTGAACTGAACTTCCGTTAACCAAGGCAGACAAGTGGACGACGTATCAGTGGATGAGCGGTTTGCAGTCGGTCATAATAATTCCTATAGAAAGATTCAGGATTGTTATGAAAGAGGATGGGCCTGCAATCAACGTTCCAAATTTGGTGATTTTACTAAGACCAGAAATAATGTGGCCAAGTATGGAGAGAACAGATGCTTTCACGTAAATGTACAAGACGGAAATTAAACGTGGAGTTAAGGAGAACTTCAGGTTCGGGGTGGGGGGGGGGGGGGGGGGCGGGCAGGGGTGGGGGTGGGGGGGCAGGCAGTAATACTGCTCAGTCAAATAAAGGAAAATGCTCAGTTGTTTTACAGGTACATTAATGGTTAAAAGATAATAGACAATAGAGACAATAGACAATAGATGTTCATTCGCAGAGGGATTGAATTCAAGAGTCGTGAAGTGATGTTGCAACTGTACAGGACTTTGGTTAGGCCACATTTGGAGTACTGTGTGCAGTTCTGGTCGCCTCACTTTAGGAAAGATGTGGAAGCTTTGGAGAGGGTGCAGAGAAGATTTACCAGGATGTTGCCTGGAATGGTGAATAGGTCGTACGAGGATAGGTTGAGAGTGCTAGGCCTTTTCTCGTTGGAACGGCGAAGGATAAGGGGTGACTTGATAGAGGTTTATAAGATGATCAGAGGAATAGATAGAGTAGACAGTCAGAAACTTTTTCCCCGGGTTCAACAGAGTGTTACAAGGGGACATAAATTTAAGGTGAAGGGTGGAAGGTACAGGGGAGATGTCAGGGGTGGGTTCTTTACCCAGAGAGTGGTGGGGGCATGGAATGCGCTGCCTGTGGGAATGGTAGAGTCAGAATCTTTGGTGATCTTTAAGCGGCAATTGGATAGGTACATGGATGGGTGCTTAAGCTAGGACAAATGTTCTGCACAACATCGTAGGCCGAAGGGCCTGTTCTGTATGTATTGTTCTATGTTCTATGTCCTATAGGTGCAGGAGTAGGCCATTCAGCCCTTCGAGCCTGCACTGCCATTCAATGTGATCATGGCTGATCATTCCTAATCAGTATCCTCTTCCTGCCTTATCTCCATAACCCTTGATTCCACTATCTTTGAGAGCTCTATCCAACTCTTCATTAAATGAATCCAGAGACAGGGCGTCCACTGCCCTCTGGGGCAGAGCATTCAACACTGCCACCACTCTCTGGTTGAAGAAGTTTCTCCTCATCTCTGTCCTAAATGGTCTACCCGTATTTTTAAACTGTGTCCTCTGTTTCGGCACTCACCCATCAGTGGAAACATGTTTCCTGCTGCCAGAGTGTCTAATCCTTTCATAATCGTATATGTCTCAATTAGATCCCCTCTCAGTCTTCTAAACGCAAGGGTATACAAGCCCAGTCGCTTCAGTCTTTCAGTGTAAGGTAATCCCGCCATTCCAGGAATTGACCTCGTGAACCTACGCTGCACTCCCTCAATAGCCAGAATGTCTTTCCTCAAATTTGGAGACCAGAACTGCACACAGTACTCCAGGTGTGGTCTCACCAGGGCCCTGTACACCTGCAGAAGCACCTCTTTGCTTCTATACTGAATTCCTCTTGTTATGAAGGCCAGCATGCTATTCGCCTTCTTCACTACCTGCTGTACCTGCATGCTTGCCTTCATTGAGTGGTGTACAAGAACACCCAGATCTCTCTGTACTGCCCCTTTACCTAAATTGATTCCATTGAGGTAGTAATCTGCCTTCCTGTTCTTGCCACCAAAGTGGATAACCATACATTTATCCACATTAAACTGCATCTGCCATGCATCTGCCCACTCACCTAACTTGTCCAGGTCACCCTGTAATCTCCTAACATCCTCATCACATTTCACCCTGCCATCCAACTTTTTACCATCAGCAAATTTGCTAATGCTATTGCTGATACCATCTCCTATATCATTCACATATATTGTAAAAAGCTGCGGTACCAGCACGGATCCCTGCGGTACCCCACTGGTCACTGCCTGCCATTCCGAGATGGAGCCGTTTATCACTACCCTTTGTTTCCTATCAGCCAACCAATTTTCAATCCAATCTAGTACTTCGCCCCCAATACCATGCGCCCTAATTTTACTCACTAACCTCCTGTATGGGACTTTATCAAAAGCTTTCTGAAAGTCCAGGTACACTACATCTACTGGATCTCCCTCGTCCATCTTCAGAGTTACATCCTCAAATGCAGAATGCATAATGCGGACTGAATAAGGACCAAATCTGTATTCCATGTGGAACAAGAATGTGAAGGACTGGTTCGAAAAGAAAACTTTCTGTCAGTTTTCACTTGTGAGAGAGATGAATCAAGGTGAGTGTCTGAGACAGAATTTGAAGAAATAAGCAAAGAGAGACAGACGAAGTACCGAGTCGTCTGGCATGCTTAAAGACAAATCAATATTCATGCTTATGCCAAATGTATCTTTCATTATTGGGATAAAAGAGCTGGGGCGCTTGCAAACATTTTCAGTTCCCCTACGAACACAAGAAAGGTGCTAAAGGACTGGAGGACATTGAAAGCAGAACTTTCATTGAAGAAGGGAGCAAGTGATAAAACAAGAAACTGCAAGCCAGTCAGTCTCACCTTTGTGGTGGGGAGACGATTAGAAAAACAAATTGAAGGACAGACTTAATTCTTATTGAGAGAGGCAGGGATTAGTCGAGAACGGTCAGCATGCAATTTTTTTTAAGGACAGTCCACAGCTGATCAACTTAATTCAATTGCTTGATGGCTATCCAGTTGTGTCAATTAGGGAAATATTTTTCATTTAGTCTCCATGGATAGCAAGGCATTTGGTAACGTCCTGCACGGTGGACTGAGAGCAAAGGAAAGAGCCCAGGGGATCCACTGAAATTTGGCAAATTGGATCCACATGGGCTGAGTGACGGGAAGCAGAGGTTAAGGGATAGTTTTCCGACTTGGTGGCTGTGTTCGTTGGGGTCCCACAATACTCAGTGTTGGGTCCTGGCTGTTTATGGTTTATTTAAATAATTTAGACTTGAACGAAGGAGGGTTGGTCAATTAGTTTGCAGAATACAAAAATAATGAGTCGTAAAAAATTAGGATAGCCTTAGCTTACATGAGGATATAGAAAGATTTGTTATATTTGGACTGGATAATTTGTTAATTACGTTCAGCTATTTCCCAAAAGATTAGTGGTTGGTAGACGAGCCAGGAAAGAAAGCCAATTTCATTTACTCATCAGCATAGTCTGTGACACAGTCCTGAATTGTCATTCAGGATTTTGACTTCAAGAGAACTTTCTCCAAATGTTGGTTGCTCCACAGCTGTGAGTCCTGAAACAGACAGCTTCCACTTCACATTGTTGTTAATTATGAATAAGGAAAATGGAATATTAACCTTAATTGTTAATTAAACAGCGTATTTTCTACCAACTGAGTTCACCTTACATATATAGCAAGTGTACTAATCCTATTTACAATGAAAGAAATGTACTACTCACGTGACTAACATTAAGATTTAGGTCTCCAATTTCTTCCCATCTAATATCCTTTAAAGTGAGTTTAAAAAGTTACCACTGATGCTGTTCGGTAATAATTCAGAATCGACTTTTCCAGTTGTAGGTGAGATCAGCAGATCTCTGCTCAGTGCTTACTGTCATAGAGCATAGAACATAGAACATAGAACAATACAGCCAGAACACGCCCTTCGGCTCTTGGTGTCGTGCCGACCTGTGAACTATTCTCAGCTCGTCCCCCTACACTATCCCAAAATTATCCATGCGCTTAGAACAAAGAACAAAGAAAATTTACAGCCCAGGAACAGGCCCTTTGGCCCTCCAAGCCTGAGCCGATCGAAATGTACTGTCTAAACTTGTCGGTCAATTCCTAAGCATCTGTAGCCCTCTACTCCCCACCGACTCATGCATTTTTCCAGAAGCATCTTAAATAAATCTACCGGGCCTGCCTCTATCACCTCTGCTGGCAACGCGTTCCAAACGCCCACCACCTTCTGTATGAAGTACTTGCCTCGTGTACCCCCCTTAAACTTTCCACCTCTCGTTTTGAAAGCGTGACCTCTCGTTATTGAATCGTTCACCCTGGAAAAAAAGCTTGTCTCTGTCCACCCTGTCTATACCCTTCATGATTTTATAAACCTCAATCAGGTCCTCCCTCAATCACCTTTTTTCTAATGAAAATAAACCTAACCTACTCAACCTTTCTTCATAGCTAGCACCTTCCATAACAGGCAACATTCTCGCAAACCCTCTCTTCATCCTCTCCAAAGTGTCCACATCCTTTTAGTAATGTGGCGATCAGAACTGTACACAGTATTGTAAACGCAGCCGAACCAATGTATTGTACAATGTTAACATGACTTGCCAGCTCATATACTCAATACCCCGTGCAATGACGGCAAGCACACTTTATGCCTTCTTGACCACTCTATTCACCTGTGCAGAAATCTTCAGGGTACAATGGACTGCACTCCCAGATCTCTCTGCCCATCAACGTTTCCCAAGGCTCTTCTATTCATTGTATAATTCGCTCTAGAATTAGTCTTGCCAAAATGCATCACCTCACATTTTTTTGGATTGAAATCCATCTGCTACTTTTCCGACCAACTCTCCAGTCTATCTATATCGTCCTGTATTCTCTGACAGTCCCTTATGCTTTCTGCTACTCCACCAATCTTCGTGTCATCTGCAAAATTGCTGATTATCTAGAAGTAATCTCTCCTAGATCATTTTAGTATATTACCAATAACAGTGGCCCCAACACTGACCCCTGTGGAACACCACTGGTCACCTTTCTCCATTTTGAGAAACTCCCTTCAACTATTACTCTCTGTCTCCTGCTGATCAACAAGTTCAATATCTACCTAGCTAGAACTCCCTACACACCATGAGACTTCACTTTCTCCATTAGTCTACCATGGGGTACCTGATCAAACACATTACAAAAGTCCATGTATATGACATAAACAGCCCTTCCTTCATCTATCAACTTGGCCACTTCCTCAAAGTACTCTATGAAGTTGGTAAGTCACGATATTCCCCGCACATAAAAGCATGTTGCCTATCTCTGATCAGCCTATTATTTTCTAAAACTAAATAGATCCTATCCCTCAGTACCTTCGCCAGCAACTTTCCCACCACTGACATCAGACTCACCGGTCTATAGTTACCGGGAATGTCCCTACTATCCTTCTGTTATAGGGGGACAACATGAGCAACCCTCCAGTCCTCCAGCACCTAAGGCTCTCGGTGTTGCGCCGAGAAAATGTTCTGATTCACTATGTGGATGAACCTGACAGAGAAGTTGCAAAACTTGATGTACTTTCGGGAAATAAGGCAGGGCAGGTGACTGCGGTGTCAGTGGGGGAGAACTTTGGGGCCAGATAACATAATTCTATTTGTATTAAAACAGTCATGGCAGAGGATCATCACGTAACTGATGGAACAGCTCTGCCTGAATGATGTTGGGACCAGAGTCCTGTAGAATCCCATAACGAATGGTCTGTGGATACGACTTCAATATAAATGATGGGGTTGGTTCATTGCACAATTAAGGAAAATTTTTAAGTGGGGGAGGACTCAGCATAGGTTAAAGTTTCCAGAAACAATAATAGGACAGGAAATCTGGAAATGATCAGAAATCTAACTCCAGGCACAGCAGAAAAGTGTTCAATTCTGAGAAGGGGTGCATTCAATGCACGGCTGAGGTTATAGCATCTGTTTGAATCCTCCATTCCAAAACAAATATTATGCCAAATGCTGGAGCGTGTATTCATGGCCGGTTGGTGTGAGGTGATCGACTAAGTAACCATTGGGGTTTGCCGTGCAGGTTCCCGTCCTGACAATTACATTGCTTCAAACTGCAAGCTTTCACTGGCTTCCTGCAGGACACATTCTTGTGAAATCCTGTGTGATCAATTTTGTACCTTTAGGAAACTCAAGTTCT
Organism: Chiloscyllium plagiosum; assembly: GCF_037043375.1. Classification (NCBI taxonomy): domain Eukaryota; kingdom Metazoa; phylum Chordata; class Chondrichthyes; order Orectolobiformes; family Hemiscylliidae; genus Chiloscyllium; species Chiloscyllium plagiosum. The sequence goes on along the minus strand of NW_028270184.1, from coordinate 18,918,972 downwards.
GAGCCATTAATGTACCACAGTCAAAACTTTAGTTCTGTTTCTCTTCCCATGGATAGTGTGAGATACGTCAAGCTTCCACAGTATTCTCTGAACTTATTCTGCACATCTGTTACTTTTTATTAAATATCTCCAATCCCAGGCCTCCGGCAACTGACTGGTCAGTGGCAACATTTGTGATTGCTCCTCAAACCGCCCCTCCCGATTGGTTTCTCCCTCATCATTATGAGCAGCCACAGGGAATCTCCGGCTAACCTTCGTTGCTCCAACCAGAACATTCCTTATCTCTGGACTCTCTCCACAAAACGGGATTTCCTCATTCCCAGACGTGGTGCAAGGCGTTCACTAATGTGTCTGAGTGGACTACATTAGCAGTTAGGGCATTCCACGCCTTTACCACTCTCTGCATAAAGAACCTGCCTCTGACATCTGTCTTAAATCTGTCACCCCTCAATTTGTAGTTATTCCCCCATTGTACATGCTGACGTCATCAATCTTGGAAAAAGTCTTTACACCTCCACCCCACACCAAGATGGCTTGAAAGCTCTCTGCTTCTTTCTCGAACAGAGGCCCGAACAATCTCAATCCACCGCCACTCTCATCCAACTGGCTGAAATTGTTCTCTCTCTCAACAATGTCTCCTTCAACTCATCCCATTTTCTCCAAATCAAAGGTGCAGCAATGGGTACCCCATGGGTCCTAGCTATTCCTGCCTTTTCATGGTGTATGTGGAACATTTCTTGTTCCAGGCCTACCCGGGTCCCCTCACACAACTGCTTTATCGGTACATCGATGACTATTTCGGTGCGGCTTCGTGTTCTCGTCCTGACCTGGAAAAATTCATAAACTTCACTTCCAGTTTCCATCCCTCCATCGCCTTCACCTGGTCCATCTCCGACACTTGCCTTCCATTCCTTGACCTTTCTGCCTCCATTTCCGGCAATAGCCTATCCACTAATATACATTAAAAGCCCACTCACTCCTACAGCTATCTGAACTGCAGCTCTTCACACCCTATGTCCTGTAAGGACTCTATCCCTTTCTCTCAGCTCCTTCATCTCCGCTGCATTTGTTCCAATGAGGCCACTTTCCAAAGTAGTGCTCTTAATATGTGTTCCTTCTTCTCCAACCGAGGCTTCCCACCTACAGTTGTTGACAGGGCTCTCGACAGCGTGCGGTCCATCTCCCACACCACGACCTTCACCCCCTCTCTCCTCTCCCAGATCAAGGATAGGGTCCCTCTTGTTCTCACCTTTCACCCCACCAGCCGTCACATGCAAAGAATAATCCTCCGCCATTTTCACCAACTCCAACACGACGCCACCATTAAACACATCTTCCCTCCCCTCCACCGTCTGCATTCCGCAGAGATCCTCCCCTCTGGGACAACCTAGTCCACTCCTCCATCACAGCTAACATCTCTCCCATCACAGACAGCACCTTCCCATGCAATCGCAGAAGGTGCAACACCTGCTTCTTTACCTCTTCCATGCTCACCATCCAAAGACCCAAATACATATTTCAGATAAAACAGCATTTCGCTTGTACCTCTTTCAATTTGGTCTATTGCATTCGTTGCTCCCAATGTGGTATCCTCTATATTGGAGTGACAAAATGCCGACTGGGTGATCACTTTGCTGAGCACCTTCGGTCTGTACGCAATCAGGTCCCGGACCTTCCCGTGGCTTGTCACTTCAATACACAATCCTGCTCCCATGCCCACATGTCTGTCCTTGGCCTACTGCAATGTTCCAGTGAAGCTCAACGCAAACTAGGCACGTTACAGCCTGAAAAAGGGCCTTGATTAAGGGGCAGTTATACTCGAAACGTCAGCTCTTTTCTCTCCTTACATATGCTGCCAGACTTGCTGAGATTTTTCTGCATTTTCTCTTTTGCTTCACTGTCTGCGCTATCTAAACGTCTGATCATCTTATGTGTCTCTATCAAATCCCCTTTTAGCCTTCTTCTTGCCAATGAGAACAGGTTCAAGTCTCTCAGCCTTTCCTCATAAGATCTTCACTCCAGACCAGGCAGCATCCTGGTAAATCTCCTCTGCACCTTTTCAAATGCTTCCACATCCTTCCTGAAATATGCGGACCAGGCCTTTGCACAATATTCCAAGTGTGGCCGCACCACTAGTTCAAACAAACCTGAAAATCTAGCTCCAAACCTAAACATATATATGCAGTTGTTATGACATGGATGCAAATCTTTCTGTTAATTAAACCAAACACCCTGAAAAGCTCACCTTGCCTCATAATCTGTTAAAATGTGCCTGTCACAGAACTCCTAAATTCCACAATTTAAAGAAAATTGTATCAAGTTATTTTCTCAATTTAACAGTGAACATTAAACAACAAAGTTTTTGATCTAAGTCATTCCTTCTTTTAACTGCTGACTCGCTGCCTCCAAATCGACAACAATATGCTCATCCAATAAGAGCCTTTTTAAAAATGATATCAACTTAATTTCAAAACAAGACAGTGTTTTCTTCTGTGTCTTCACTCTTCCAGCTAACGATTTCCCTGGGTCATTTTTTTTTATTGTGAGTATGTTTCATATGTAAAAAGGACCTTTGATACAGAGCGTTTCCTAATTTCTTTGAGAGCAAGATGTTAGATGTGCAATTAGCTCTCTGCAGTTTCTGTCTCTACAGCAGTTTACTCTCAGACCAATTTTCGAAATGTCCTCATTCTGATATGGCCCAACATCGGATTGTTTCATTTGTCCAATATAGGTAAAACAATAAATTTAAGATCTAGTAGATTTTATTAACGAAGGGCGTCAATTGAACTGATTAATCAAATTCTAATTGTTGTCAAAACAGCAAGCAAAACTCGGATATATGTTTCACAGACAAATGTTACAAATTTTCAACTTTCCAGTACATGCTGTGATGCCATCTATTCATATACACAACTGCTTGTAATCTCTTAGTTCAGAGCAGCATTCTCTCTCTCCTAAAGGGACAGTGCATGCCTTCAAGTTCATAAACGCTTCCCCCTCCTTTAGAAAAAAAAACAGAAAGAACAGAAGAAATTTTTTTTTGTTTGGAGTCATAGAGATGTCCAGTGTGGAAACAGACCTTTTGGTGCAACTCGTCCACGCCGACCAACTATCCCAAGAAAATCTAGTCCCACTTGCCAGCACCTGGCCCATATCCCTCCAAACCCTTCCTATAAACATACCTATCCGGATGCGTTTTAAATGTTGCAATTTTTCTAGCCTCCACTACTTCCTTTCACAGCTCATTCTATACAAATACCACCCTCTACTTAAAAAAACCCTTAGGTCTCGACTGTATCTTTCCCCTCTCACCCTAAAACTATGCCCTCTACTTCTGCATTCCCCAACGCCAGGGAAAAACACCTTGTCCATTTAACCTATCCATGGCCCTCATGATTTTATAAACGTATACAAGGTAATCCCTCAGCCACTGTCTCTCCAGGGAAAACAGCTGCAGCCTAATCAACCTCTCCCTATAGCTCAAATCCTGCAACCGTGGCAATATGTCCCTCTGAGACAGGCAAGAAGTGGTAAGATAAAGGAACCTTGGATGACGAAAGTGGTGGAGCTTCTCGTCAAAAGGAAAAAAGTAGCTTACGTAAGGAAGAGGAAGCCAGGGTCAAGCTCAGCTCTACAGGATTATAGGCAGGCAAGGAAGGAGCTTAAAAATGGTCTGAGGAGAGCCAGGAGGGGGTATGAGAAAGGCTTGGCAGAACGGATTAGGGAGAACACAAAGGCATTTTACACTTATGTGAGGAATAAGAGAATGGTCAAAGGAAGAGTAGGCCCGATCAGGAATATCATAGGGAATTTGTGTGTGGAGTCTTAGGAGGTAGGGGAAGCCCGAAATGAGTTTTTTGCTTCTGTCTTTACGAAAGAAACGAACTTTGTAGTGAATGAAGAGCAGGTGTGCATGCTGAAATGGATAGAGATAGAGGAAGCTGATGTGCTGAAAATTTTGTCAAACATTAAGATTGACAAGTCGCCAGGCCCGGACCAGATTTGTCCTCGGCTGCTTTGGGAAACGAGAAATGCAATTGCATCGCCACTTGCGAAGATCTTTGCATCCTCGCTCTCCACTGGAGTCGTACCTGAGGACTGGGGAGAGGCAAATGTAATTCCTCTCTTCAAGAAAGGAAATAGGGAAATCCCTGGCAATTACAGGCCAGTAAGTCTCACGTCTGCCGTCTGCAAGGTGTTAGAAAGGATTCTAAGGGATATGATTTATGACCATCTGGAAGAGCATGGCTTGATTAAATGCAGTTAACACGGCTTTGTGAGGGGAAGGTCATGCCTCACAAACCTTATCGAGTTCTTAGAGGATGTGATTAGAAAGGTTGATGAGGGTCGAGCTGTGGATGTGGTGTATGTGGACTTTAGCAAGGCATTTGATAAGGTTCCCCATGGTAGGCTCATTTAGAAGGTCAGGAGGAATGGGATTCAGGGGAACATAGCTGTCTGGATACAGAATTGGCTAGCCAACAGAAGACAGCGAGTGGTAGTAGAAGGAAAATATTCTGCCTGGAAGTCTGTGGTGAGTGGTGTTCCACAGGGCTCTGTCCTTGGGCCTCTATTGTTTGTAATTTTTATTAATGACTTGGATGAGGGGATTGAAGTATGGGTCAGCAGGTTTGCAGATGACACAAAGGTTGGAGGTGTCGTTGACAGTATAGAGGGCTGTTGTAGGCTGCAGCGGGACATTGACAGGATGCAGAAATGGGCTGAGAGGTGGCAGATGGAGTTCAACCTGGATAAATGCGAGGTGATGCATTTTGGAAATTCGAATTTGAAAGCTGAGTACAGGATTAAGATAGGATTCTTGGTAGTGTGGAGGAACAGAGGGATCTTGGTCTGCAGGTACATAGATCCCTTAAAATGGCGACCCAAGTGGACAGGGTTGTTAAGAAAGCATATGGTGTTTTGGCTTTCATTAAGAAGGGTATTGAGTTTAAGAGTCGTGAGATCTTGTTGCAGCTCTATAAAACTTTGGTTAGACCGCACTTGGAATACTGCGTCCAGTGACTGGCTGTTTCAACTTTGATCTCCAGTTCTGGTCGCCCTATTATAAGAAAAATGTGGATGCTTTGGAGCGGGTTCAGAGGAGGTTTACCAGGATGCTGCCTGGACTGGAGAGCTTATCTTATAAGGAGAGGTTGACTGAGCTCAGACTTTTTTCATTGGAGAAAAGGGGGAGAAGAGGAGGCCTACTTGAGGTATACAAGTTAATGAGAGGCATAGATAGAGTCGATAGTCAGAGACTATTTCCCAGGGCAGAAATGACTAACACGAGGGGTCATAGTTTTAAGCTGGTTGAAGGAAAGTACAGAGGGGATGTCAGAGGCGGGTTGTTTTCACAGAGAGTTGTGAGAGCATGGAATGCGTTGCCAGCAGAGTTGTGGAGGCAGGGTCATTGGGGACATTTAAGAGACTCCTCGACATGCATATGGTCACATAAATTTGAGGGTGCATACATGAGGATCAGTGGTCGGCACAACATCGTGGGCTGAAGGGCCTGTTCTGTGCTGCACTGTTCTATGTTCTATGTTCTATATCCTTGTACATCTTTTCTGAACCCTTTCAAGTTTCACAACACCTTTCCGATAGGAGGAAGACCAGAATTGCATGCAATATTCCAACAGTAGTCTAACCCATGTCCTATACAGCCTCAACATGTCCTCCCAACTCCTTCAATCAATGCTTTGACCAATGAAAGAAAGTGTACCAAACGCCTTCTTCATTACCCTGTCTACCTGCGGCTCTACTTTCATGGGTCTATGAACCTGCATTTCTGTATTTATTGATCCGTTTACTATGAAATGTATATGTCATTATTCTAAGTTATACTTTCCATAATGATGTCTTCACAAATACATTATATTGGAATCAGCCAAATCTTATCTATAGTTTTGTTTTTCCTTTAAACCAGCGATAACGCATCTGCTATAGCTTTTTTTATGATCTACAACATTCACAATTTGTAAGGTAAAAGTTTGGAACATAAGACTCCAACAAAATAGTCTCATGTTTTTATCATTAAATCTTTCCAAGAATGTGAGAGGGCTATGATCTGTGCACACAACTGTTTCCAACACATGTTCATCACATTAAAATTCATATTTTGTAAGGCCAGTACCAAATATAATAATAACTTTTCGATGATAGAGCATTTTTACTGGTCGGTAATGAGTTTCTTGAAAAAATAGCGAATTAACAATTTAATTCCATCATTATCTTCCTGTAACTGTACAGCTCCAACGCCCGAGTCGATTGAAAATTTGAAGGGTTTCAAAACACTTGTTGCAGTGAAAACTGTTGCGTTGGTTAATGCTGATTTTAAGCATTAAAAAGCCTCCTGGCACTGTTCTGTCCATCAAAATTTTGCTTTATTCTTCAGCAAATCTGTTAGCAGTGCCACCAGACTGCTGACGTTTGGAACACACTTCCAATCTGCTTCGTTCCAAAAATCGAAGCACCTATTTCTTTCAGGATGGTCGTGGAAATTACTCGATTGCCTTTATCTGGGTGTTCCTTGGGGTCATTCTTCCATGTCCGATGTTATGTCCCAAGAACATGCCTCTTCCTTCCCGAATTCTGTTTCCTTTAAGTTTATTGGCTTTTTTGCTTCACATAATCGTCCAAAAAGCTGTGCTAGCAGTACCATGTGATCTTCCTATGACTCGCTAAACATCACTACGTCACCCAGATAAAATGCACAATTTGTTATTCCGGCCACAACTCTGTTCATGTGTCTTTTTGAAATGTGGCTGGTGCGTTCTTTATTCAAAAGCGTGTCACTTTGGATTGATATGGCCCATTTGGGCTTACAAATGCAGAAACGTCCTTCGCTTTCTCTGATAAATGTACCACACAGTAAGTCCAACTTTGACATGTAAGTGGTTTATCCCACTTTCTGTATATTCCTCCAATCTTGGTATTGGATAGCAGTCAACTCTGTTGGAGTTTATTGGGGTTTCTTTGTTGGACTTTTCTTGGGGTTTCCTTTACGACTTCCATTTATCCCTTTGGCTTAGCCTGTCTTACCGCCTTTTTTACTCACTGTTTCGTTCTTCAATGACCAGCACTGTGATCTCATGTGTTCCACCTTCTGGCAGTGAAAACATAATTTCCCAAAGCTTTTCACTCCATTACAGTGAAAGAACCTGAGACCTTTCACGTCTTTTTTCACCTCTTCTTTATTTTAACCTGTGGCAAACTATTGCCAATATGCTATACACCTTATTTTGTAGTGGAGGATCAGCTGTTCTCCTAATTTCTAACCATCATAGGATGAAATTCCTGTCAGAATCTAAAGTTCACCTTCTGCACCAATGCATATTCATCTGTCATCTCTGCTGCAGTTCTCATTTCTTGAAATTTATATTCATCCACAAGAACTCTTATCCTCGCGAGAAGTGAGTATTTAAACTCCTCCAGCAGAATAATTTCTGTTAGAGCCTAATAGGTCTTATCTATTTTTATCGTCTGCAACCATCTGTCAAAATTACAACTTAATTATAAATTAATTATTTCCAACTCAGAAAAAGTCTGACCTGGTGCCTTACTTATGTTTCTGAACCGCTGCTTCTGGTACCAATTCATAAGGACTCAAAGTAACCCGTTTAACATCTGCATAATCTCTTGATCACTCATCTGACAGCGCTGCAGATACCACACTAATTCTGCCAACCAGCTTAGTTTGAACAAGAGTTCCCACAAGTTCTCTGGCCACTCCATTTACCTGGTGAACGTTTCACGTGAAATAAGGACTGTTTCAAAATCTGTCTCATCGAAATGTGGGAAAATTCTAACATATTTGTGTACATCATGACCTTTTCTCCTCATTTCCCTCCTGTTAACTGGACTTTCCTGCATAGCACTGCTGCCTCACAGCGCCAGGGATTTGGACTCGAATTCAGCCTCGACCGTTCGGCTGTGTGGAGTTTGCACATTCGCCCCGTGCTTGCGTGGGTTTGCTCTAGTTGCTCCGGTTTCCATCCTCCATCCAAAGGTGTGTAGGTTTGGTGAATTGGTCATGCTAAATTTTACATAGTGTACAGGTATACGTAAGTTAGGTGCATTCGTCTGAACTTGTTGGGTCAAATGGCCTGCATCCACACTGTAGTGATTCAATGAATTCGCAACTTCTGAAGTTCAAATTATCTCTCCCCTTATTTTCTCTTTCTTCTGTCCCTCTTTACTAGGCTCAGAACCTCCTCTCCCTTTTCTTTTCTTCTTTCTCTTTTTTGCCCATTTCTCTCTTTTTGGTCAACTAATAACCTTCTCTAACTTCCTTTTTCCTCTCTCTGTCTCTTTGTCCTCTCACTGTGTTCCTTTGCTTCTCTCTTTTTCTTTCTTCTGACATGCCTCTTCTTTCCATTTCTTTATTTTCTAACTCCACTTGTCTCAACTGCAATTTCAGTTCTTCTAACTCTGCTTCACTTGTCCCGTTCTCTGACCTAAGTGCTTGACCGTTTCCATTACAAAGTCAGCTTTCCATTTGTCCCTGGTTAAACCCAATACTAACTGATTCGCTAATTCTAAAAGTATGTCCTTTCTTTGTCTTAGTAAACTTTCTTGGCAAATTTGGGAAGCTACTTCAAACCCCAGGATCTCTTCAGAAACCTAAAGAGCCATATCCCACTTCCTTTATTCTTCCACACCGGACTCTGCTTGGCACTTCGAAATAGAAGCATTTTTCCTCTTTTCTCTGTTTTACTCTTGTTTAGTTCATGGGTTTGCTTCTACCACATCCGCGCCATTCTCCTCAGAACCCAGGACTCATTGTGGCTTGGCTCTGTTGGATTGGAGTGCTCACGTACCTTGCAGCTCCCTTCAGTGGCATAGGAAACTAAAGTTCCAGTCTCGGATAACTGACCCTGTTTATGTCTCCGTGAACTCCCGAAAAGCGCACCCATATACGATTGGCAAAGGCAGCGTGGCGTTCCCCTTCCATTTTCCTGCACTTGTTGAACCAGTCTATGAGGTCTCCTTTATTTTACTCAATTGCCGTTCGGATCACCCTTGTCATATTGGTTAGGGTTCCTTTCCCGACGTTTATTGTTACTGGGATTGCAGACTGAACTGACCGGCTATCACCTCCTTTCTCTTTCTAACCCATGAAAATCCATTTGTTGTCTGCTCTTTTCAAAGAATGCAAATGGATCGTTCAGTGGCTCAAAGTCTGGAAACATTTGAGCGATTTCCATTAATTGCGCCATGGTAAATGGAGTAGTGTATGTTACAGCTGTGGCATCAGCGTCTGCGATCTTTCTTTCGGTGGAAATCGGTTTCATTGTGACAGGGGGTGCTTCTGGCGGCGCTGAACAAGTACATTCCTTTGGGTAGGGTGGGGGCAGAACTCAATCCTCCATGCACATAGTGTACTGCTGCATGTCTTTCCTGAGCTCATCCCAGTATGTCTCCTGTCCTTCAACTTCCCCTCTAACTTCGCCAAATTGCACGTTATCCATTGCTTGAGAGCTGGGTTTTAACGTCTTAATCACCCGGAGGCACTTAGTATGGTCTGCTGTTGCCTCTTTCTTCTCCCTACCTCCCTCGTGCATCACCTTTAGTGTTGCATGTAAATCTGCATATTTATTGCTTAACTGGCTCACTTCATTCTCTTTGTATCTTGTTTGCGGTCACACACTGGGTTTGGAATTCCTCCAGGTGTAGTAGATTTGACTCAGTTCTTTGGTCCTGATCTGCGACTTTCACTTTCAACTTCGCTATTTCGTCCTTTGCATCTTCTAATTCTTTACGGGCTGCTTTCAATTCCTGCTCCGTACTGACCAATTGTCCGAGACAGCAAATAATTATTGTGACCATTTCAAGTTTGGAAGTACACATCCCTTGAAGATTCCTCAAATCCTCCTAATATTTTCGCCCTCGTGCTCCTGGTCCAGTTTCGTCATTACAATAAAATTCTGCCTCTATTGGACTACTTTTTCTTACTCAGGTGCTGCCTTAGCTTAATTGCCCATGTAGATCGATCTTCCACTCCAGCACCTTTCTCTGCCATTCTCAATTAAGTAATGATTATGATCCTGGATTAGTGGTGCTGGAAGAGCACAGCAGTTCAGGCAGCATCCAAGGAGCTTCGAAATCGACGTTTCGGGCAAAAGCCCTTCATCAGGAATAAAGATGAAGGTTTTTTGCCCGAAAGATCGATTTCGAAGCTCCTTGGATGCTGCCTGAACTGCTGTGCTCTTCCAGCACTACTAATCCAGAATCTGGTTTCCAGCATCTGCAGTCATTGTTTTTACCACCTTAATGATTATGGTGTTGGATCAGAATAAGGGCATGGCTTTTGTTACGTTGCAGTCATAATCCCACCGGGTTTATGGACGTTCGGGGTTTTATCTTATCAAACCCACGAAGGATCCCACACACACTCAAATGAAACAGTTGTTTGCTTGAGCAGGAGAAAACATCTGTTGGTTTTATCCTTAAAAGAACAGTTCGTTGGCGACCTTTCTATTCACTTTGATTTACTTGAATTCCTGGCCTTCCCGTGGGACAACTGTACTCTTTATAACTGGCTCAGGCATAATCTCAATAATGTTATGTTCCTACGGGGTTCTATCTCAGAGCAACAAAGTCCCTTCTTCTCTAGTTCACACCTGGGATGCCAATTTGTTATGCTTGCCATGGTGCATTTGAACTCTTATATCTAGTGATGAAATTGCGACTTGAATCTTAATAATAATAAATGACAATGTTTATTAAAACAATTCGTTTCATAATACCATACACTACAAACTAATAAATTATACAAAAATCTAATCAACTAACTTGTGGTTTATCTTAACTCTGGCTGCTCATATCCCACCACATTGAATCTTGGGCAATGATCATCTGACCGTCTCTGGAGGGTCCCAGGGGTGTCTTCTCTTGTCGGTATTTGGTCTCGAATTACTGCTCCTGAGCATGGTGCTCCTGTGGTTCTTATATTTAGAAGTCTTCGCGCCGTTTTAGAAGGGGCTTTGATGTCCACCAATAGATAAATCAAAGGTCGATCAAGCTGATCGATTGGATCCAAGCAGGTGTTGACATATTGATGGCAGGGTGGTCCTTGGGCAACCATTCCTGGAGGTGTTAGCTGCACGTCAGTTAGGTTTAGGGTGAGAGGGGAAAGATATAAAAGAGACCTAAGGGACATTTCTTTCGGGCAGAGGGTGGTACGTGTATAGAATGAGCTGCCAGAGGAAGTAGTGGAGGCTAGTATTTTTGCAACATTTAAAAGGCACTTGGATGGGTATGTGAATAGGAATGGTTCAAAGGGAACTTGGCCCAGTACTGAC